>NW_024070194.1:33122579-33170225 GCF_014754425.2 Oryx dammah | reverse complement strand
GTAAAAATAAAACCGAAAACCAGAAGCAGGAGGCTTAAGTCCAAAGCTTGAGAACATCAGAGAACTCCTGAATTCAGGGAACATTAAGCAATAGGAGCTCATCAAATGCCTCCAAACCTACACTGAAACAAAGCTCCACCCAAGGGCCAACAAGTTCCAGAGCAAGACATATCACACAAATTCTCCAGCAACACAGGAACACACCCCTGAGCTTCAATATACAGGCAGTTCAAAGTTACTCCAAAACTTTAGACGTCTCATAACCCATTACTAGTCACTCCACTGCACTCCAGAGAGAAGAAACCCAGCTCCACCCACCAGACCTCCAACACAAGCTTCCCTAACCAGGAAACCTGGACAAGCCACTGATACAACCCCACCCACAGTGAGGAAGCTCCACAATAAAGAGAACTCCACAAATTACCAGAATATAAAAAGGCCATTCCAAACGCAGCAATATAACCAAGATGAAGAGACAGAGGAATACCCAACAGGTAAAGGAGCAGGAGAAATGCCCACCAAACCAGACAAAAGAGGAAGAGATAGGGAATCTACCTGAGAAAGAATTCCGAATATTGATAGTGAAAATGATCCAAAATCTTGAAGTCAAAATGGAATCACAGATAAATACCCTAGAGACAAGGATTGAGAAGATGCAAGAAAGGTTCAATAAGGACCTAGAAGAAATAAAAAAGAGTCAATATACAATGAATAATGCAATAAATGAGATCAGAAACACTCTGGAGGCAACAAATAATAGAATAACGGAGGCAGAAGATAGGATTAGTGAAATAGAAGACAGAATGGTAGAAATAAATGAATCAGAGAGGAAAAAAGAAAAACGAATTAAAAGAAATGAGGACAATCTCAGAGACCTCCAGGACAATATAAAACGCTCCAACATTCGAATTATAGGAGTCCCAGAAGAAGAAGACAAAAAGAAAGACCATGAGAAAATCCTTGAGGAGATAATAGTTGAAAACTTCCCTAAAATGGGGAAGGAAATAATCACCCAAGTCCAAGAAACCCAGAGAGTCCCAAATAGGATAAACCCAAGGCGAAACACCCCAAGACACATATTAATCAAATTAACAAAGATCAAGCACAAAGAACAACTATTAAAAGCAGCAAGGGAAAAACAACAAATAACACACAAGGGGATTCCCATAAGGATAACAGCTGATCTCTCAATAGAAACTCTTCAGGCCAGGAGGGAATGGCAAGACATACTTAAAGTGATGAAAGAAAATAACCTACAGCCCAGATTACTATACCCAGCAAGGATCTCATTCAAATACGAAGGAGAAATCAAAAGCTTTACAGACAAGCAAAAGCTGAGAGAATTCAGCACCACCAAACCAGCTCTCCAACAAATTCTAAAGGATATTCTCTAGACAGGAAACACAAAAAGGGAGTATAAACCCGAACCCAAAATAATAAAACAAATGGCAACGGGATCATACTTATCAATAATTACCTTAAACGTAAATGGATTGAATGCCCCAACCAAAAGGCAAAGACTGGCCGATTGGATACAAAAACAAGAACCCTCTATATGCTGCTTACAAGAGACCCACCTCAAAACAAGGGACACATACAGACTGAAAGTGAAGGGTTGGAAAAAGATATTCCATGCAAATAGAGACCAAAAGAAAGCAGGAGTGGCAATACTCATATCCGATAAAATAGACTTTAAAACAAAGGCTGTGAAAAGAGACAAAGAAGGCCACTACATAATGATCAAAGGATCAATCCAAGAAGAAGATATAACAATTATAAATATATATGCACCCAATATAGGAGCACCGCAATATGTAGGACAAATGCTAACAAGTATGAAAGGGGAAATTAACAACAACACAATAATAGTGGGAGACTTTAATACCCCACTCACACATATGGACAGATCAACTAAACAGAAAATTAACAAAGAAACGCAAACTTTAAATGATACATTAGACCAGTTAGACCTAATTGATATGTATAGGACATTTCACCCCAAAACAATGAATTTCACCTTTTTCTCAAGTGCTCATGGAACCTTCTCGAGGATAGATCACATCCTGGGCCATAAATATAACCTTGATAAATTCAAAAAAATCGAAATCATTCCAAGCATCTTTTCTGACCATAATGCACTAAGATTAGATCTCAATTACAGGAGGAAACCTATTAAAAATTCCAACATATGGAGGCTGAACAACACGCTTCTGAATAACCAACAAATCACAGAAGAAATCAAAAAAGAAATCAAAATATGCATAGAAACTAATGAAAATGAAAACACAACAACCCAAAACCTGTGGGACACTATAAAAGCAGTGCTAAGAGGAAAGTTCATAGCAATACAGGCATACCTCAAGAAACAAGAAAAAAGTCAAATAAATAACCTAACTCTACACCTAAAGCAACTAGAAAAGGAAGAATTAGAGAACCCCAGAGTTAGCAGAAGGAAAGAAATCTTAAAAATTAGGGCAGAAATAAATGCAAAAGAAACAAAAGAGACCATAGCAAAAATCAACAAAGCCAAAAGCTGGTTCTTTGAAAGGATAAATAAAATTGACAGACCATTAGCCAGACTCATCAAGAAGCAAAGAGAGAAAAATCAAATCAATAAAATTAGAAATGAAAATGGAGAGATCACAACAGACAACACAGAAATACAAAGGATCATAAGAGACTACTATCAGCAATTATATGCCAATAAAATGGACAACCTGGAAGAAATGGACAAATTCTTAGAAAAATACAATTTTCCAAAACTAAACCAGGAAGAAATAGACAATCTTAACAGACCCATCACAAGCACGGAAATTGAAACTGTAATCAGAAATCTTCCAGCAAACAAAAGCCCAGGTCCAGACGGCTTCACAGCTGAATTCTACCAAAAATTTCGAGAAGAGTTAACACCTATCCTACTCAAACTCTTCCAGAAAATTGCAGAGGAAGGGAAACTTCCAAACTCATTCTATGAGGCCACCATCACCCTAATACCAAAACCTGACAAAGATACTACAAAAAAGGAAAACTACAGGCCAATATCACTGATGAACATAGATGCAAAAATCCTCAACAAAATTCTAGCAATCAGAATCCAACAACACATTAAAAAGACCGTACACCATGACCAAGTGGGCTTTATCCCAGGGATGCAAGGATTCTTCAACATCCGCAAATCAATCAATGTAATTCACCACATTAACAAATTGAAAAATAAAAACCATATGATTATCTCAATAGATGCAGAGAAGGCCTTTGACAAAATTCAACATCCATTTATGATAAAAACTCTCCAGAAAGCAGGAATAGAAGGAACATACCTCAATATAATAAAAGCTATATATGACAAACCCACAGCAAACATTATCCTCAATGGTGAAAAATTGAAAGCATTTCCCCTTAAGTCAGGAACAAGACAAGGGTGCCCACTTTCACCACTACTATTCAACATAGTTCTGGAAGTTTTAGCCACAGCAATCAGAGCAGAAAAAGAAATAAAAGGAATCCAAATTGGAAAAGAAGAAGTAAAACTCTCACTGTTTGCAGATGACATGATCCTCTACATAGAAAACACTAAAGACTCTACCAGAAAATTACTAGAGCTAATTAATGAATATAGTAAAGTTGCAGGATATAAAATCAACACACAGAAATCCCTTGCATTCGTATACACTAATAATGAGAAAGTAGAAGAAGAAATTAAGGAAACAATTCCATTCACCATTGCAACAAAAAGAATAAAATACTTAGGAATATACCTACCTAAAGAAACTAAAGACCTATATACAGAAAACTTTAAAACACTGATGAAAGAAATCAAAGAGGACACTAATAGATGGAGAAATATACCATGCTCATGGATCGGAAGAATCAATATAGTGAAAATGAGTATATTACCCAAAGCAATTTACAAATTCAATGCAATCCCTATCAAGATACCGGCGATATTTTTCACAGAACTAGAACAAATAATTTCAAGATTTGTATGGAAATACAAAAAACCACGAATAGCCAAAGCAATCTTGAGAAAGAAGGATGGAACTGGAGGAATCAATTTGCCTGACTTCAGGCTCTACTACAAAGCCACAGTCATCAAGACAGTATGGTATTGGCACAAAGAGAGACATATAGATCAATGGAACAAAATAGAAAGCCCAGAGATAAATCCACATACATATGGACACCTTATCTTTGACAAAGGAGGCAAGAATATACAATGGAGTAAAGACAATCTCTTTAACAAGTGGTGCTGGGAAAACTGGTCAACCACTTGTAAAAGAATGAAGCTAGATCACTTTCTAACACCGCACACAAAGATAAACTCAAAATGGATTAAAGATCTAAATGTAAGACCAGAAACTATAAAACTCCTAGAGGAGAACATAGGCAAAACACTCTCTGACATAAACCACAGCAGGATCCTCTATGATCCACCTCCCAGAATTCTGGAAATAAAAGCAAAAATAAACAAATGGGATCTAATTAAAATTAAAAGCTTCTGCACAACAAAGGAAAACATAAGCAAACTGAAAAGACAGCCTTCCGAATGGGAGAAAATAATAGCAAATGAAGCAACTGACAAACAACTAATCTCAAAAATATACAAGCAACTCCTGCAGCTCAATTCCAGAAAAATAAACGACCCAATAAAAAAATGGGCCAAAGAACTAAATAGACATTTCTCCAAAGAAGACATACGGATGGCTAACAAACACATGAAAAGATGCTCAACATCACTCATTATTAGAGAAATGCAAATCAAAACCACAATGAGGTACCACTTCACACCAGTCAGAATGTCTGCGATCCAAAAATCTGCAAGCAATAAATGCTGGAGAGGGTGTGGAGAGAAGGGAACCCTCCTACACTGTTGGTGGGAATGCAAACTAGTACAGCCACTATGGAGAACAGTGTGGAGATTCCTTAAAAAATTGCAAATAGAAATGCCTTATGACCCAGCAATCCCACTGTTGGGCATACACACAGAGGAAACCAGAATTGAAAGAAACACATGTACCCCAATGTTCATCGCAGCACTGTTTATAATAGCCAGGACATGGAAACAACCTAGATGTCCATCAGTAGATGAATGGATAAGAAAGCTGTGGTACATATACACAATGGAGTATTACTCAGCCATTAAAAAGAATACATTTGAATCAGTTCTGATGAGATGGATGAAACTGGAGCCAATTATACAGAGTGAAGTGAGCCAGAAAGAAAAACACCAATACAGTATACTAACACATATATATGGAATTTAGGAAGATGGCAATGATGACCCTGTATGCAGGACAGCAAAAAAGACACAGATGTGTATAGCGGACTTCTGGACTCAGAGGGAGAGGGAGAGGGTGTGATGATTTGAGAGAATGGCATTGAAACATGTATAATAACATGTAAGAATCGAAATGCCAGTCTATGTCTGATGCAGGATATGACACGCTTGGGGCTGACGCGCAGGGATGACCCAGAGAGATGTTGTGGGGAGGGGGGGGAGGGGGGTTCATGTTTGGGAACGCATGTACACCTGTGGTGGATTCATGTCAATCTATGCCAAAACCAATACAGAATTGTAAAGTAAAAATTAAAAATAAATAAATTAATTAAAAAAAAAAGAAGCTTCTATTCTAAATGTTTTTGTTTGATAATAACTCTCACTTTTTTTCCTTTCTCTTCTGAATAAATAATGGGAAATGCAGTTAGGTTTTTTGAACAAACTTTAAAACTCTCCATTAAACACTTCTATGGGTTGCATTATCTTGTTCAGTATCCATTCCTCATTTATAAGAACAATAGCATCTTATGGAAAACATTACCTTTCCCACCCTGAAAACACTTCCAGAAACGAGAATTATTTGGCTCCCCTTGGCCATATTCATTGATTTCTAAATTTACGTATGATTCATTTTGAATAATTAGTGAAAATGCCAGGACTTTTTTGGTGATATTAGGAAGGAGCTCTCTTTCCTTCAAGGTTTCCAAATTGATAGGATACAGGCTCATCATCATCTTGCCAAAACATTGGAAGGACATGAATGGAAATGAAGTCAACACAGAAGAAAGAAAATTGAGAGACCAAGATAGACACTGTGTCCTACAAATACATAACCCCCTATATCTAGCTGTACCTGAAGTCTGTCCCTAGATTTTGCTATTATGTGAGCTAATGTTGTGCCTCTTCTCCTTTAAGATATATTGGGTTTGGTTTCCAATACTTGAAACTGAAATTGTCCTGAATCATGGAGATCATAAAGATATGAAGCACTGAAGCATTTTGTTTAAAAGAGTATCACCAGTCTAGGTTCGATGCAGGGTGCAGGATGCTTGGGGCTGGTGCACCTGGAGGGATGGTGTGAGGGAGAGGTGGGAGAGGGGTTCAGGATTGGGAACATGTGTACACCCGTGGCAGATTCATGTTGATGTATGGCAAAACCAATACAATATTGTAAAGTAAAAAAACAATAATAATAATAAATTAACCACATACTGAAAAAATAAATAAAAGAGTACCCCCATGGTATTGTTGCAGTTAAATACCACTAAAATAAAAATAAATATCAACCCTCAAACTCTAGGTTGAAATAGAGGAGAATGAATATTTAAGCTGTACCCCTTCTCCAAACAAAGGGTGAAATTGGCAGAATAATTTGAATTATATTAAGAAAAACATACCATTTTAAAAGTATTGCCTGTGCTTTGTGTGGCTCAGGGGCAAAGAACATGGTTAGACAGCCTTTTGTTTGGAAAAATACTTTAAGGAGTTAGTGCTATACAAGAATAACAGAAGACTTAAATTAGGGGCTGGGCTAAACTTCTAATCAAAGTAAATAGCAGGAATTTGGTTTTGGAATCAAGCAAATAGAAAGCAGGGGGGAAAGGTCTGGAGTAAGGACATAAGACAAACGTACCTACAAGATTTTCCCATGACTGGAAAGAATTAATGGATTTTTTTTTAGGACAGGAAGGTCCAGTGCTCAAATTTAAGGAATTTTTTGTTCTTTTATATAATCCACTGCATTAACTTGGAGTTTCAGTAAAAGACTGTTAAATGTAAGAGGCTTATGTGTCCGTCTAGTAAAGGCTATGGTTTTTCCAGTAGTCATGTATGGATGTGAGAGTTGGACTGTGAAGAAGGTTGAGAGCCGAAGAATTGATGCTTTTGACCTGTGGTGTTGGAGAAGACTCTTGAGAGTCCCTTGGACTGCAAGGAGATCCAACCAGTCCATCCTAAAGGAGATCAGTCCTGGGTGTCCTTTGGAAGGAATGATGCTAAAGCTGAAACTCCAGTACTTTGGCCACCACATGCAAAGAGTTGACTCATTGGAAAAGACTCTGATGCTGGGAGGGATTGGGGGCAGGAGGAAAAGGGGACGACAGAGGATGAGATGGCTGGATGGCATCACGGACTCGATGGATGTGAGTCTGAGTGAACTCCGGGAGTTGGTGATGGACAGGGAGGCCTGGCGTCCTGCAATTCATGGGGTCGCAAAGAGTCAGACATGACTCAGTGACTGAACTGAACTGAACTATGTGATGAGTTCTTCAGGAGAGATGAACTGTTGGGGTGTTGACCACTGTGGGCAGAGCCGGCTGGTGAGAAAAGATTGTAGCCAGAGGACCTAAAAGCTTGTGTTGAGCCAGTGACAGCGCTTTAGGCTACAGGGCACACTGACTCAGAAGGCTGCAAGTCTCCTGCTCCTTCAGAAATCCTCAGAAACATTTTTCATCAGATAAAAGACAGAATAATTCTGAAAAGATGGAGGACTTGGTGGGAATTGGGGGAATGCATCAGTTTCACTAAGACTTAAATTTCTTTGCTTTCTTAAACAGGGTAATTCTTGAAGACTAGCAAGACATACCATCTCAAAATACACTTACATATTGATTACAGGCATACCTCGGGGATACTGCAGGTTCAGTTGCTGACCACAGCAATAAAGAAAATATCACAATAAAAGAGCTCATATGGATTTTTGTTAACTTATTTACCATTACATATAAAAGTTTTATTTATACTATACTGTATTCTATTAAATTGAAAAGCATTATGTTTAAAACAACAATGTATATACCTTATTTAAAAAAATAATGTTCTTGGGGAAATAAGGTTGATAGATTTCTTCTACATGTGCAATAAAGTGAAACACAGTGCAATGAAGTATGCTTATATTTGGACCTGAAGACATTTGAGAAGAGGCAGATACAAGAAAAGCTCTCTGCCCTTCTATTTGTTTAAAAATGAACATAAATTTATAAACACATCCTCTCTTTCTTCTCTACCAAGAAAGACAAAAGTTAGTTACTAGAAACAACTGTGAACTCTAAGCCCAGAGATGACACTAGTGGAATCTACATAACAAACTTTGCTAAAAGAACTTCTTCTATTAGTTTCCTCATATACTTGAGACAGAAAGGAAGTGGGCCAGGCACAGCAGTTAAAAGAATGAGAGGGGGCAGAATTTGAGAAAAACACAATACAACAAAAACTGGCCCGAATCAGCTAAAACCAAGATGGCATCAAGCATGGTTTGAACATAGTATGGTCATAGTGTCTTCATTAGAATACTAAAGAAACACTCCCATTCACACCATGACAGTACCAGGGCTGACCATAAAAGGCCAAAAATTGGACAGTGACCCAATCCTTAGAAGTCCCTTCACCTCAGCAAGAATATTCCTCCCACTTATTAGCATATGAAATTACCCAGTCCATAAAAATCAACAACCCCACACCCTGGGCTGCTCTTGCCTTCTGAGATGAACTATGTTCTGTCCATGGAGTGTATGCCTCCCTGAGTAAATCTGTTTTCACTCTACTTCTACTCACTCTTGAATTCCTACCTGTCTGAAGCCAGGGATCCTCAAATAGCCATTCATCCCATGGACTCTGGTGTGTCTGAGGATGTTATATGTCCTTCTCCTGCATCATCTTTACCTTCCTACAACTTCAATCCTAAAGTTCAAAGTCCCTTTCCATTGTCTTATCAATACTTCACAAATTTATTATTCTTTGCTAAGATATCATATAAGCTTAAGTTATAATCACTTTGAGTTCCTCATCACTGAGTTCTCCCATATGTATGTGCCACGCAGGTGTTAATTTCTGTTTATCTTGCTAACCCTCCTTTTGTTCATCCAATTTATAAGCCCCAAACCAGAGGAAAAAATGCTTTTTTCCTCTCACATAACCCCAAAGCAGGACTGAGACTAGACTTCATACACAAGTGGTTCATTTGAGAGTGATTCACAGAAACCATGGCAAGGGGAAGAGTGAGGCAGGAACGGCAGGAGACCAAGAAGGGTGTATTCATGGGGCAGGTAACCGTGGGGACAGCTGGGGCTCAGGCCCTTCCACTTTGTATGAGAGCCCTCCAACAAACACTGTGGAGAGCTCAGTCCTTGCAAAGTTAAAGAATTCAGGAAACCTTACCCCGTGTTAGTTGAATGGTGGTTCTTGGGGACATCAACATCCTGGCACTTCCTGTTACTACTTGTGAGTCAGGCATCCTTCTAGAACCAGAGGCAGCCTTCAGGCAGAGAGAAGCAAGCATTTAATGGAAGACAAAAACACTGGCATGTAAGGGAATTGTTTATGATTTCAGGTAGCTCCAAAGGGTCGAGGAAAATGGGATATGAGGCAATTAATAATATCTTTCCTATCCAATAGTATTTGAAAGTCAACAGAGAAACTTTCTTTTCATCAGCTATTTGTACTTGTAGAAATACTTAGTGGCTAGAGAAGGAAATAATTGAAGGTTATGTGTGAATATTCAGAAGAAAACTTCTATATCATTCTCTATATAAATTCTATATCTGTACTGTTTTCCAAAGTAATGAAAATAGATGTGGGAATATTTTTACACCAATCTGCTTCTATGAAACTTCTTTTTGTTTTCCATTAGTTTAATAATATTCCTAGAAAATGTTAATTAATTAAGAATTAGGAAATGTTTCAATTGTACAAAAAATATCAGAACAAATAATAAATATGTTATTGTCACTCAGATTTGGCTTTGTAATGTTTCTAAAGGCCCTGATGCTGGGAAGGATTGAAGGCAGGAGAAGGTGGTTTCCAAAGATAACTGATAACGACATGTGGAATATTGCATCACTGCATAGAGTAACAGTATGTGGGACTGAAATGAAAACTGACCATTTCCAGTCCTGTGGCCACAGCTGAGTTTTCCAAATTTGCTGGCAAATTAGGGCAGCACTTCCACAGCATCATCTTCCAGGATTTGAAATAGCTCAGCTGGAATTCCATCACCTCCACTAGCTTTGTTTGCAGTGATGCTTTCTAAGGCCCACTTGACTTCACATTCCAAGATGTCTGGCTCTAGGTGAGTGATCACACCATCGTGATTATCTGGGTCGTGAAGATCTCTTTTCTACAGTTCTTCTTTGTATTCTTGCCACCCCTTCTCAATATCTTCTGCTACTATTACATCCATACCATTTCTGTCCTTTATTGAGCCCATCTTTGCATGAAATCTTCCCTTGGTATCTCTAATTTTCCTGAAGAGATCTCTAGTCTTTCTCATTCTGTTGTTTTCCTCTATTTCATTGCACTGATCACTGAGGAAAGCTTTCTTATCTCTCCTTGCTATTCTTTGGAACTCTGCATTCAGATGCTTATATCTTTCCTTTTCTCTTTTGCTCTGGGCTTCTCTTCTTTTCACAGCTATTTGTAATGCCTGCCCAGAGAGCCATTTTGCTTTTCTGCATTCCTTTTCCATGGGGATGGTCTTGATGCCTGTCTCTTGTACAACATCATGAACCTCAGTCCATAGTTCATCAGGCACTCTATCAGATCTAGTCCCTTAAATCTATTTCTCACTTCCACTGTATAATCATAAGGGATTTGATTTAGGTCATACCTGAATGGTCTAGTGGTTTTCCCTACTTTCTTCAATTTAAGTCTGAATTTGGCAAAAAGGAGTTCATGATCTGAGCCACAGTCAGCTCCTGGTCTTGTTTTTGCTAACTGTATAAAACTTTTCCATCTTTGGCTGCAAAGAATATAATCATTCCAATCCCAAAGAGAGACAATGCCAAAGAAGGCTCAAACTACCACACAAATTGCACTCATCTCACATGCTAGTAAAGTAATGTTCAAAATTCTCAAAGCCAGGCTTCAGCAATATATGAATTGTGAACTTCCAGATGTTCAAGCTGGTTTTAGAAAAGGCAGAGGAACCAGAGATCAAATTGCCAACATCCACTGGATCATCAAAAAAGCAAAAGAGTTCCAGAAAAACATCTATTTCTGCTTTACTGACTATGCCAAAGCTTTTGACTGTGTGGATCACAATAAACTGTGGAAAATTCTGAGAGATGGGAATACCAGACTAACTGACCTACCTCTTGAGAAACCTATATGTAGGTCAGGAAGCAACAGTTAGAACTGGACATGGAACAACAGACTGGTTCCAAATAGGAACAGGACTACGTCAAGGCTCTATATTGTCACCCTGCTTATTTAACTTATATGCAGAGTACATCATGAGAAATGCTGGGCTGGAAAAAGCACAAGCTGGAATCAAGATTGCTGGGAGAAATATCAATAACCTCAGATATGCAGATGACACCACCCTTATGGCAGAAAGTGAAGAGGAACTAAAAAGCCTCTTGATGAAAGTGAAAGAGGAGAGTGAAAAACTTCGCTTAAAGCTCAACATTCAGAAAACGAAGATCATGGCATCTGGTCCTATCACTTCATGGGAAATAGATGGGGAAACAGTGGAAACAGTGTCAGACTTTACTTTTGGGGGCTCCAAAATCACTGCAGATGTTATTGTAGCCATGAAATTAAAAGACGCTTACTCCTTTGAAAGAAAGTTATGACCAACCTAGATAGCATATTCAAAAGCAGAGATATTAGTTTACCAACAAAGGTCCATCTCTTCAAGGCTATGGTTTTTCCAGTAGTCATGTATGGATGTGAGAGTTGGACTGTGAAGAATGCTGAGTGCTGAAGAATTGATCCTTTTGAACTGTGGTGTTGGAGAAGATTCTTGAGAGTCCCTTGGACTGCAAGGATATCCAACCAGTCCATTTAAAAGAGATCAGTCCTGGGTGTTCATTGGAAGGACTGATGCTAAAGCTGAAACTCCAATACTTTGGCCACCTCATGCAAAGTGTTGACTCATTGGCAAAGACCCTAATGCTGGGAGGGATTGGGGGCAGGAGGAGAAGGGGATGACCCAAGATGAGATGGCTGGATGGCATCATCGACTCGATGGACATGAGTTTGTGTAAACTCCAGGAGTTGGTGATGGACAGGGAGGCCTGGCATGCTGCAATTCATGGGGTCGCACAGAGTCAGACATGACTGAGCAACTGAACTGAACTGAACTGAACAATTTGTGGAGAATCTGAAACTCCTATACATTACTGGTAAAAGGTGAATTTGTACTTTTTAGAGAAAAGTTTGTAAAGATCTAGTGAAGTGGGAAGATACCTGGGAAACTTTGTGGAAACATTTGTAACCATTATTTGCAACAGCAATAAAGTAAAAAACAATACAGCTGTCTCTTTATTGATTAATAGATAATAAATAATCTTATTCGTATCAGTTCAGTTCAGTCGCTCAGTCGTGTCCGACTCTTTGCGACCCCATGAATCACAGCACGCCAGGCCTCCCTGTCCATCACCAACTCCCGGAGTTCAGACTCACGTCCATTGAGTCAGTGATGCCCTCCAGCCATCTCATCCTCTGTCGTCCCCTTCTCCTCCTGCCCCCAATCCCTCCCAGCATCAAAGTCTTTTCCAATGAGTCTACTCTTCATATAGTGGCAGTTAAATAGCACTTTAAAATGCTCGCTGTAGCCTGTGGTGTTCTGAAATTTTTTCTGCTTCTTTGTGTAAGAGGATCAGAATTCCTTATCTGGTAGCTGATGCTAGTATCTGAAAGTGAAAGTGAAAGTGAAGTCGTGTCCAACTCTTTGAGACCCCGTGGACTGTGGCCTACCAAGCTCCTCCATCCATGGGATTCTCCAGGCAAGAATACTGGAGTGGGTTGCCATTTCTTCCTCCAGGGGATCTTCCCAACCCAGGGATCGAACCCAGGTCTCCTGCATTGGAGGCAGACGCTTTAACCTCTGAGCCACCAGGGAAGCCTAGTATCTACTTGAGGCCTATTATTTTGAGGTACATTTTCCCATGGGGAGATTAAAAGGCCCATCCCACCAAAGTCAGGTTTGGTAATATGACTTGCTTTGGCCAATGAAATGTGGGCAAAAATGATTATGCTACATTGAAAGAAGGGTGAAGAGTCATTTCTGTATCTGTTATATGTACCCTTGGCCATGAGCACAACAATGTCCTGGATAGAAGCTGATCTTTCTTTCTAGGTCTAAGATAATGAGAAATGAAAGATGCAGAGCTCATATGGCCCATGAGTAAGACTGTAACTCATTAATTTGAGAGAACTGAGATCCTCCAGTTGTTTGCAGCATAATTCAAGAAATAATGGTTTCCCATTTAAAAAAAAAAAAAACAAAAACCCTGCATACTTAGTGTTACTGTTCTTGTTGTTGTTCAGTTGCTAAATTATGTCTGACTCTGCAACCCCAAAGACTGCAGCATGCCAGGCTCCTTTATCCTCCACTGTCTTCTAGAGTTTGCTCAAATTCATGTTCATTGAGTCAGTGATGCTATCTAACCATCTCATCCTCTGTTGTCCTCTTCTCCTATCCACTTCTGTTGCCCTCAGTCTTTCCTAGCATCAGGGTCTTCTCCAATCATCTGGCTCTCCACATCAGGTGGCCAAAGGACTGGAGCTTCAACTTCAGGAGCAGTCCTTCCAATGAATATTCAGAGTTGATTTCCTTTAGGAATGATTGATTTGATCTCCTTGCAGTCCAAGGGACTCTCAAGAGTCTTCTCCAGCACCACAATTTAAAACCGTCAATTCTTTGAGCTCAGTCTACTTTATGGTCCAACTCTCACAACCGTACATGACTACTGAAAAAACCATAGCTTTGACTTTATGGACCTTTGTTGACAAAGTGATTTCTCTGCTTTATAATATACTCCCTAGGTTGATCAGAGCTTTTTTCCCAAGGAGTAAGCATCTTTTATTTCACGGCTACAGCCACTGTCTGCAGTAATTTTGGAGCCCCAAGGAATAAAATCTGTCACTGCTTCAAATGTTTACTCTTCTATTTGTCATGAAGTGATGGGATTAAATGCCATGATCTTAGCTGTCTTTTTTTTTTTTTTTAATGCTGAATTTTAAGCCAGCTCTTTCACTCTCCTCTTTCACTTTCATCAAGAGGCTCTTTAGTTTCTCTTCACTTTCTGCCACTAAGATAGTATCATCTGCATATCTGAGGTTGATATTTCTCCTGGAAAACTTGATTCCAGCTTGTGATTTATCCAGGCTTGCATTTCATATTATATACTCTGCATATAAGTTAAATAAGACAATATACAACTTTGTACTCCTTCCCCATTTTGGAATCAGTCAGTTAGTAATAAGGAGGAAAAAGATATATCGTAAATTTTGTCAGAGGCTAATTGAAATATCAACAGTTGTTAAATATCTTTATAAACAAGAAAAAACTGTTTCTTCTAGAAAATAAATGTAGGTGATCTATAGAAGGTGTTTCATATGATGCGGGCCTTAGAATCAGATCTGGGTGTGGATATTAGGCCTGCCGTTCAAGACTCTTTATCTTTTGACTTAATCTCACTGATTCTGAAGTAGTCCTTACATAGAGGATGCTCTTAGTGCATTGTAGCTATTGTTAGATAAAAGATATAAAACCATCAAGTCCTTGGTGTATGTGTTAAATTACTGAGCTTTAAAAAATAAAAATATGTTGTTGTACAATGTGTGTAATACTAAGAACCACAGATATATATGATCTTAAACTAGGCTTTGGATATATAAGTGTGCATCTCTCCATAGGTACACTTTATGCTTTTAACTGCAGTAGAATGTACATACAGTAAAGAATATACTTGAGTTTGATGTTTGTTTGTTTGTTTGTTTTTTTATTTAACAAACTGAACCAGTCATCTGCAGCAGAAAAAACAAAACATTACCGGATGCTAGAAGTCCTCCTTGCACATCCAACTGACAGTATGCTTTACCCAAGTTTAATCATTACCTGGACTTCTATCACTTAAATTAGTTTTGTCCATTCTTGTTCAGTTCAGTTCAGTTCAGTCACTCAGTCCTGTCTTACTCTTTGTGATCCCATGGACTGCAGGAAGCCAGCCTTCCCTGTCCATTACCAATTGCCAGAGCCTATTCAAACTCATGTCCAACAAGCCAGTGCTGCCATCCAACCATCTGATACTCTATCATCCCCTTCTCTTCCTGCCTTCAATCTTTCCCCATCAGGGTCTTTTTTAATTAATCAGTTCTTTGTATCAGGTGGCCAAAGTATTGGAGCTTCAGCTTTAGCATCAGTACTTCCATTGAATATTCAGGACTGATTTCCCTTAGGATTGACTGACTTGATCTCCTTGCAGTCCAAGGGACTCACAAGAGTCTTCTCCAACACCACAGCTCAAAAGCATCAACTTTTTGGTGCTCAGATTTTTTTACAGTCCACACTCACATCCATGCATGACTACTGGAAAACCATAGCTTTGACTAGACATGCCTTTGTTGGCAAAATAATGTCTCTGATTTTTAAAGGCTGCCTAGGTTAGTCATAAATTTTCTTCCAAGGGGAAAGCATCTTTTAAATTCATGGCTGCAGTCACTATCTTCAGTGATGCTGGAGCTCAAGAAAATAAAGTCTGTTACTGTTTTGCACTGTCTCCCAATCTATTTGCCATGAAGTGATGGAACTGTATGACATGATCTTCATTTCTTGAATGTTGAGTTCTAAGCCAGCTTTTTCACTCTCCTCTTTCACTTTATGCCATAAGGGTGGTGTCATCTGCATACCTGAGGTTATTAATATTTCTCCAAGCAATCTTGATTCCAGCTTGTGCTTTGTCCAGCCCGGCATTTCACATAATGTACACTGTATAGAATTTAAATAAGCAGGTTGACAATATACACCCTTTACTTACTCCTTTCCCAATTTGGAACCAGTCTGTTGTTCCATATGCATTTTTAACTGTTGCTTCTTGACCTGCACACAGATTTCTCAGGAGGCAGGTTGAGGTGGTATGTTATTCCCATCTCTTAAAGCATTTTCCACAGTTGTTGTGATCCACAGAGTCAAAGGCTTCAGTGTAGTCAATGAAGCAGAAGTAAATGTTTTTTTTCTGGAATTCTCTTGTTTTTTATATGATCCAACAGATGTTGGCAATTTGATCTCTGGTTTGTCTGCCTTTTCTAAATCCAGCTTGAACATCTGGGAGTTTTTGGTTAATGTTGAAGCCTAACTTGGAGAATTTTGAGGATTACTTTGCTAGCATGTGAGATGAGTGCAATTGTGTGGTAATCTGAACATGCTTTGCCATTGCCTTTCTTTGGGATTGGAAAGAAAACGGATCTTTTCCAGTCCTGTGCCCACTGCTGAGTTTTCCAAATTTGCTGGCATATTGAATGCAGCACTCTAATAGCATCATCTTTTAGGATTTGAAATAGCTCAACTGGAATTCCATCACCTCCACTAGCTTTGTTCATCGTGATGCTTCCTAAGGACCATTTGTTCATATTCCAAGATGTCTCGAGGTAAGTGATCACACCATTGTGGCTACCTGGGTTATTAAGATCTTTTATGTATAGTTCTTTTTGTACTCTTGTCACCTCTTAATATCTTCAGCTTCTGTGAGGTCCATACAATTTCTGTCCTTTATTGTGCCCATCTTTGCATGAAATGTTCCCTTGGTATCTCTGATTTTCTTGAAGAGATCTCTAGTCTTTCACGTTGTATTGCTTTCCTCATTTTCTTTGCACTGATCACTGAGGAAGGCTTTCTCATCTCTCCTTGGTATTCTTTGGAATTCTGCATTCAAATGGATATATCTTTGCTTTTGTCCTTTGCCTTTCACTTTTCTTCTTTTCTCAGCTATTTGTAAGGCTTCCTCAGACAACATTTTTGAATTTCTTTTTCTTGAGGATGGTTTTGATCACTGCTTCCTACAGGAAGCAATATCACAAACTTCTGTCCATAGTTCTTCAGGCACTTTATCAGATCCAATCCCTTGAATCTCTTTGTAACTTCCACTGTATAAATACAATGGATTTTTTTTTTAGGTCAAACCTGAATGCTCAAACTACTGCACAATTGCACTCATCTCATATGCTACTAGAGTAATGTTCAGAATTCTCCAAGTCAGGCTTCAACAATACCTGAACAGTGAACTTCTAGATTTCAAGCTGGTTGTAGAATAGGCAGAGGAACCAGAAATCAAATTGCCAACATCCACTGGATCATCAAAAAAGCAAGAGAGTTCCAGAAAAACATCTATTTCTGCTTTATTGACTATGCCAAAGCCTTTGACTATATGGATCACAATAAACTGTGGAAAATTCTGAAAGAGATGGGAATACCAGACCATCTGACCTGCCTCCTGAGAAATCTGTATGCAGGTCAGGAAGCAACAGTTAGAAGTGAACATGTAACAACAGACTGGTTCCAAGTAGGGAAAGGAGTACCTCAAAGCTGTATATTGTCACCCAGCTTAATTAACTTATATGCAGAGAAACATTAGAAATGGGCTGGATGAAGCACAAGCTGGAATCAATATTGCTGGGAGAAATATCAATACTTCAGATATGCAAATTATACCACTCTTATGGCAGAAAGTGGAGCAGCACTAAAGAGCCTCTTGATGAAGGGGAAAGAGCAGAGTGGAAAATGTTGGCTTAATGCTCAATATTCAGAAAACTAAGATCATGGCATCCGGTCTCATCCCTTCATGGCAAATAGATGGAGAAACAGTGGAAACAGTGGCTGACTTTATTTTTTGGGCTCCAAAATTAGCCTTCTTTATGGTCCAACTCTCATAATCCATACATGACTATTGGAAAAACCATAGCTTAGACTGTAAGGACCTTTGTTGGCAAAGTAATGTCTCTGCTTTTTAACAGATTGCCTAGGTTGGTCATAATTTTTCTTTCAAGGAGCAAGCTTCTTTTAATTTCATGGCTAGAGTCACCATCTGCAGTGATTTTGGAGCCCAAGAAAAAAAAAAGTCTGTCACTGTTTTCTTTGCTATCCCATCTATTTGCCATGAAGTGATGGGACCATGTGCCATGATCTTCATTTTTTGAATGTTGAGTTTTAAGCCAGCTTTTCATTCTCCTCTTTCACCTTCATCAAGAGGCTCTTTGGTTCCTCTTTGCTTTTTGCCATAAAAGTGGTGTCATTTGCATATCTGAGATTATTTTATATACTCAGAGAATAGTTAACAGATAAAGTGTTAAAAAGGCATAATTCACTAAGTAAACTTTAAACATCTTATTGGCTTTATTCAGTGATTCATGAATCAGGCCTCATCCGATCTAGCAGGTAGAAAGGAGCACCCAGGAGCTGTACAAAACGCAACCTTATAGGTAGAAGGGAATGTGAAGAAAGGTTTTTAGAAAGTGGATCCAAAAATTGGATAGGTCATGGCAAGCTCAATATTTTCAGGGATTGCACAGATCTATCAGGCAGAGCACCCCACAAGTATTGATCAGGTTTGACTCATTTAAGATTGTATTTCTGATTGACTTGTTTAAGATTGTATTTCTTGGAAAGCAGAAACAGAAATTAAATCTTGGGTATGTGACATGAGGCTTTTCATAAGTGACTCCATTTTGAACCTGTTGTATTGGATTTTAACACAAACAAAACTTTACCAAGTGTCTTAGTCAGTTGGGGTTGCTATAACAAAGAGGCATAGACTGAGTGGTTAAACAACACACATTTATGACCTACAGTTCTCGAGGATGGGAAGTTCAAGAACAAGGTGATGGTTGATACCATCTGGTGCAAGCCCTCATCTGGGTTTGAAGATGGCTGTCTTCTCTTCTTATTCTGTCACAGCAGAGAGTAGAAAGAGAGGAAGCAAGGACTCTCATGTCTCTTCTTATAAGGACACAAACCCCATCATGAGAACTTCACACTCATGACCTAATTACTCCTTCAAAGGCCCCATCTCCAAATGCCATCATACTGGAGACGAGACTTTAGCCTCCCCACCTCCAAATACCATCAAATTGAAGATTAGATTTCAGCTGATGAATTTGAAGGGGGTACACATACTCAGTCCATAGCACCAAACAAGGGTAAATGCTAAAATAGAATTATTTACAGAGTTCTCTAAAATCACTCAGAAGGAACTTTTTATCAGACACCAACTGATAAGAAGACATTCTGAATGCTAAAACAGGAGTATAATTTCCTAGGCATAAAATTGCATATATATATATATATATATATATATATATTTTTTTTTTTTTCCTCCAGGAAAAACAAATGCACATACACCAAGAATAGGCTAGAAAAGAGAGAAATTTCTCAGGAGTAGTTTGGCTTCACTAGAGCACAGGATATCCATGTGGGAATCATAGTAAAGGTAACTATGAAAACAGCATTTTTGTTGTTCAGTCACTAAGTCACATCCAACTATTTGCAACCCCAAGGTTGCAACATGCAAGGCTTCCCTGTCCCTCACTATCTCCCAGAGTTTGCTCAAATTCATGTCCACTGAGTCAGTGATGTTATCTAATCATCTCATCCTCTGCTGCCCTCTTCTTTTGACCTCAGTCTTTCCCCATATCAGGGTCTTTACCAATGAGCCGGCTCTTAGCATCAAGTGGTCAAAGGAATTGGGCTTCAGATTCAGCATCAGTCCTTCCAGTGAATACTCAGGATTGATTTCCTTTAGGATTGACTGGTTTGATCTACTTGTTGTCCAGGAAGAGTCCTCTCAAGTTACCACAGTTCAAAACCATCAGTTCTTCAGCACTCAGCTTTCTTTATGATCTAACTCTGACATCCATACATGACTATTGGAAAAACCATAGCTTTGACTATATGGATCTTTGTTGGCAAAGTGATGGCTCTGATTTTTAATATACTGTCTAGGCTTGTCATAGATTTCAAGGAACAAGCGTCTTTTAATTTCATGGCTACAGTCAACATCCACAATAATTTTGTAGCACAAAAAAATAAGATCTGTCACAGTATCCATTTCCCCTCGCCCCCTCTCTTTGCCATGAAGTGATGAGACTGGATGCCAGGATCTTAGTTTTTTTAATGTTAAGTTTTGAGCCAGCTTTTTCACTCTCCTCTTTCACTCTCATCAACAGGTGCTTTAGTTTCTCTTCACTTTCTGCCATTAGAGTGGTATTATCTAAATATCTGAGATTAGTATTTCTCCCAGGAAACTTGATTCCAGTTTGTGATTCATCCAGCCCAGCATTTCACTTGATGCACTCCACATATAAGTTAAATAAACAGGGTGACAGTATACAGCCTTTCTTATTCTTTTCCCAACTTTGAATGTCAGTTGTTCTATGTATTGTTTTAAGTGTTGCTTCTTGACCTTCTTGACAGGTTTCTCAGGAGATAGGTAAGGTGGTGTAATATTTCCATCTCTTTAAGAATTTTCCACAGTTTGTTGTGATCCACACAGTCAAAGTCTTTAGCATAGTCAATGAAGCAGAAGTAGATGTTTTTCTGGAATTTCTTTGCTTTCTGTATGATCCAGTAATTGTTGGCAATTTGATATCTGGTTCCTCGACCTTTTCTAAACTGAGCATGTACATATGGAAATTCTCAGTTCATGTACTATTGAAGCCTAGCTTGAAGCATTTTGAGCATAAACTTACTAGCATGAGAAATGAGTGCAATTGTTGAGTATCTTGAACATTCTTTGATTCTTCCCTTTCTAGGGATTGGAATGAAAGCTAACCTTTTCCAGTTCTGTGGCCACTGCTGAGTTTTCCAAGTTTGCTGACGTATTGAGTGCATCACTTTAACTGCCTCTTTTGGGGGTGGATTTTAAATAGCTCAGACAGCATGGAACATATGGAAACTGCCTGTCAAGAGGATTTTCAAGTTATGGGGTAGACACACTGAACCACACAAGAAGTATATACAATGGCTTTTTATTTAAGAAAATGTTTTACCCAAAATCCATAACTGTATTATCAGGTCATTATTTACATCTCAAAAAAAGAAAGCAATCCGTTCAAAATAGATTTGTCCCAGATTCCATTAAAAAGTAAAACTCTTAATGCCCTTAAGGTGAGAATTTTTCATGTAATTTATCAGGAAATTCTATTTTACATTACTACTGCTTTTGAAACATATGTCTGCAGGTTGAAAAGTATCTCTCCCTTTATTTATTTCTCAGATTGGATAATATTTAATTCAATTACAGAGTTAGAGTAACACATGCAACTGGTAAAATTGGGTTTGGGAATAAATTTTACAGTCTTTTTGTAAGACTGAATCCAACTCTTGGGACTCAGTCAATGGTGGAAAATGATAGAATGTCAGTCTAACTACTTGATGAGTTAATGCAATAAGAAAACTTTAAGAAATGTGCTACCTTTTCTTGGTTTATCTACTATACCCTTTAGCTGTAGTTTCTCCCCAGTAAAGTGTCATGAACTCATTTACATATGCTTTCTCTCCCAACTCTTTCTCCTAATTTTCTGTTTGCTTTTTAAAAATTGTTGGTTATCCTGTATAGGCATTACTGCACCTGTGGGGGGGGGGGAATAAACCACAGATGAGCAGCTTTACCTTTATGGTAAATTTATTTTCTCTTTTTAGTAATTTTTAATTGGAAGATACTTGCTTTATAGTATTCTGTTAGCTTCTGTCATACATCAGTATGAATCAGCCATAGGTATACATATGGCCCCTTCCTCATGAACCTTCCTCTCCACTCCCACTCCCCCCAACCCCAATAGTTTGTCAGTGAGCACTGGGCTGGGTTTGAGCTTCCTGTATCGAATGCAGATTCCCACTGGCTATCTACTTTGCATATGGTAATGTATATCTTTGAGAATTCTTTGGGATTGCTTTTCGTTGGGATTGGAATGAAAACTGAACTTTTCCAGTCCTGTGGTCACTGCTGGATTTTCCAAATTTGCTGGCATATTGAGTGAAACACTTTCACAGCATCATCTTTCAGAATTTGAAATTCTCAACTGGAATTCCATCACCTCCATTAGCTTTGTTCATAGTGACTCTTTCTAAGGCCCACTTGACTTCACATTCCAGGATGTCTGGCTCTAGGTGAGTGATAACACCATTGTGATTATCTGGGTCATGAAGATCTTTTTTGTACAGTTCTTCTGTGTATTCTTGCCACCTCTTCTAAATATCTTCTGCTTCTGTTAGGTCCATACCATTTCTGTCCTTGATCGAGCCCATCTTGGCATGAAATGTTCCCTTGGTATCTCTAATTTTCATGAAGAGATCGCTAGTCTCTCTCATTCTGTTGTTTTCCTCTATTTTTTTTTTTTTTGCATTGATCACTTAGGAAAGCTTACTTGTCTCTTCTTGCTACTATTTGAAACTATGCATTCAGATGCTTACATATTTCCTTTCGTACTTTACTGTTCACTGCTCTTTCTTAGCTATTTGTAAGGCCTCCCCAGACAGCCATTTTGCTTTTTTGCATTTGTTTTCCATGGGGATGGTCTTGATGCCTGTCTCCTGTACAATGTCACGAACCTCTATCCGTAGTTCGGATCTAATCCCTTAAATCTATTTCTCACATCCGCTGTACAGTCATAAAGAATTTCATTTAGGTCATACCTGAATCAGTTCAGTTCAGTTCAGTTCAGTCGCTCAGTCATGTCCGACTGTTTGCGACCCCATGAATCACAGCACACCAGGCCTCCCTGTCCATCACCGTCTCCCGGAGTTCACTCAGACTCACGTCCATGGAGTCGGTGACGCCATCCAGCCATCTCATCCTATGTCGTCTCCTTCTCCTCCTGCCCCCAAACCCTCCCAGCATCAGAGTCTTTTCCAATGAGTCAACTCTCGCATGAGGTGGCCAAAGTACTGGAGTTTCAGCTTTAGCATCATTTCTTCCAAAGAAACCCCAGGGTTGATCTCCTTCAGAATGGACTGGTTGGATCTCCTTGCAGTCCAAGGGACTCTCAAGCGTCTTCTCCAACACCACAGTTCAAAAGCATCAATTCTTCGGCGCTCAGCCTTCTTCACAGTCCAATTCTCACACACATACATGACCACTGGAAAAACCATAGCCTTGACTAGACGGACCTTAGTCGGCAAAGTAATGTCTCTGCTTTTGTATATACTATCTAGGTTGGTCAAAACTTTTCTTCCAAGGAGTAAGCATCTTTTAATTTCATGGCTGCAGTCACCATCTGCAGTGATCTTGGAGCCCAAAAAAAAATAAAGTCTGACACTGTTTCCACTGTTTCCCCATATATTTCCCATGAAGTGATGGGACCAGATGCCATGATCTTCATTTTCTGAATGCTGAGCTTTAAGCCAACTTTTTCACTCTCCTCTTTCACTTTCATCAAGAGGCATTTTAGCTCCTCTTCACTTTCTGCCATAAGGATGGTGTCATCTGCATAACTGAGGTTATTGATATTTCTCCCTTTTGAATCCAGTTTGTGTTTCTTCCAGTCCAGCGTTTCTCATGATGTACTCTGCATATAAGTTAAATAAGCAGGGTGACGATATACAGCCTTGACGTACTCCTTTTCCTATTTGGAACCAGTCTGTTGTTCCATGTCCAGTTCTAACTGTTGCTTCCTGACCCACATACAGATTTCTCAAGAGACAGGATAGGTGGTCTGGTATTCCCATCTCTTTCAGAATTTTCCACAGTTTATTGTGGTCCACACAGTCAAAGGCTTTGGCAAAGATTAATAGTCAATAAAGCAGAAATCGATGCTTTTCTGGAACTCTCTTGCTTTTTCCATGATCCAGAGGATGTTGGAAATTTTATCTCTGGTTCCTTTGCCTTTACTAAAACCAGCTTGAACATCAGGGAGTTCATGGTTCACGTATTGCTGAAGCCTGGCTTGGAGAATTTTGAGCATTACTTTACTAGCCTGTGAGATGACTGCAATTGTGCGGTAGTTTGAGCATTCTTTGGCATTCACTTTCTTTCTAATTGGAATGAAAACTGACCTTTTCCAGTCCTGTGGCCACTGCTGAGTTTTCCAAATTTGCTGGCATATTGAGTGCAGCACTTTCACAGCATCATCTTTCAGGATTTGAAACGGCTCAACTGGAATTCCATCACCTCCACTAGCTTTGTTCGTAGTGATGCTTTCTAAGGCTCACTTGACTTCACATTCCAAGATATCTGGCTCTAAATTAGTGATCACATCATCATGATTATCTGGGTCATGAAGATCTTTTTTGTACCTTTCTTTCGTGTATTCTTGCCACCTCTTCTTAATATCTTCTGCTTCAGTTAGGTCCATACCATTTATGTCCTTTATCGAGCCCATCTTTGCATGAAATGTTCCCTTGGTATCTCTAATTTTCTTGAAGAGATCTCTAATCTTTCCCATTCTGTTGTTTTCCTCTATTTCTTTGCATTGATCACTGAAGAAGGCTTTCTTATCTCTTCTTGCTATTCTCTGGAACTCTGCATTCAGATGCTTATATCTTTCCTTTTCTCCTTTGCTTTTCACCTCTCTTCTTTTCACATCTATTTGTAAGGCTTCCCCAGACAGCTATTTTGCTTTTTTGCATTTCTTTTCCATGGGGATGGTCTTGATCCCTGTCTCTTGTACAATGTCATGAACCTCACTCCATAGTTCATCAGGCACTCCATCTATCAGATCTAGGCCCACTACCACTGTATAATCATAAGGGACTTGATTTAGGTCATACCTGAATGTTCTAGTGGTTTTCCCTGCTTTCTTCAATTTAAGTCTGAATTTGGCAAAAAGGAGTTCATGATCTTAGCCACAGTCAGCTCCTGGTCTTGTTTTTGTTGACTGTATACAGCTTCTCCATCTTTGGCTGCAGAGAATGTAATCAATCTGATTTTGGTGTTGACCATCTGGTGATGTCCATGTGTAGAGTCTTCTCTTGTGTTGTTGGAAGAGGGTGTTTGCTATGACCAGTGCATCTTCTTGGCAAAACTCTATTAGTCTTTGCCCTGCTTCATTCTGCATTCCAAGGCCAAATTTGCATGTTACTTCAGGTGTTTCTTGACTTCCTACTTTTGCATTCCAGTCCCCTATAATGAAAAGGACATCTTTTTTGGGTGTTAGTTCTAAAAGGTCTTGTAGGTCTTCATAAAATCATTCAACTTCAGCTTCTTCAGCTTTACTGGTTGGGGCACAGACTTGGGTTACCATGATATTGAATGGTTTGCCTTGGAGACAAACAGAGATCATTCTGCCATTTTTGAGATTGCATCCAAGTACTGCATTTCGGACTCTTTTGTTGACCATGATGGTTACTCCATTTCTTCTGAGGGATTCCTGCCTGCAGTAGTAGATATAATGGTCATCTGAGTTAAATTCCCAGTCCATTCCAGTCCATTTTAGTTCGCTGATTCCTAGAATGTCGACGTTCACCCTTGCCAACTCTTGTTTGACTACTTCCAATTTGCCTTGATTCATGGACCTGACATTCCAGGTTCCTATTCAATATTGCTCTTACAGCATCGGATATTGCTTCTATCACCAGTCACATCCACAACTCGGTATTGTTTTTGCTTTGGCTCCATCCCTTCATTCTTTCTGGAGTTATTTCTCCACTGATCTCCAGTAGCATATTGGGCACCTAATGACCTGGGGAGTTCCTCTTTTGGTATCCTATCATTTCGCCTTTTCATACTGTTCATGGGGTTCTCAAGGCAAGAATACTGAAGTGGCTTGCCATTCCCTTCTCCAAGGGACCACGTTCTGTCAGACCTCTCCACCACGACCTGCCTGTCTTGGGTTGCCCCGCAGGCATGGCTTGGTTTCATTGAGTTAGACAAGGCTATGGTCCTAGTGTGATTAGATTGACTAGTTTCCTGTGAGTATGGTTTCAGTGTGTCTGCCCTCTGATGCCCTCTTGCAACACCTACCATCTTACTTGGGTTTCTCTTACCTTGGGCGTGGGGTATCTCTTCACGGCTGCTCCAGCAAAGCACAGCAGCTGTTACTTACCTTGGACGAGGGGTATCTCCTTACCACCGCCATTCCTGACCTTCAAAGTGGGATAGTGGTTTTCCCTACTTTCTTCAATTTAAGTCTGAATTTGACAGAAAGGAGTTCATGATCTGAGTGACAGTCAGTTCCTGATCTTGTTTTTGCTGACTGTATAGAGATTCTCCATCTTTGGCTGCAAAGAATATAATCAATCTGATTTTGGTGTTGACCATCTGGTGATGTCCATGTGTAGAGTCTTCTCTTGCATTGTAGGACGAGGGTGTTTGCTATGACCAGTGCATTTTCCTGGCAAAACTCTATTATCCCTTTGCCCTGCTTCATTCCATATTCCAAGGCCGAATTTGCCTGTTACTCCAGGTGTTTCTTGACTTCCTACTTTTGCATTCCAGTCCCCTATAATGAAAAGGACATCTTTTTTGGGTGTTAGTTCTAAAAGGTCTTGTAGGTTTTCATAGAACCGTTCAACTATATGCAGAGTCATCATGAGAAACGCTGGGCTGCAAGAAGCACAAGCTGGAATCGAGATTGTCAGGAGAAATATCAATAACCTCAGATGTGCAGATGACACCACCCTTATGGCAGAAAGTGAAGAGGAACTAAGAAGCCTCTTGATGAAAGTGAAAGAGGAGAGTGAAAAACTTGCCTTAAATCTCAACATTCAGAAAACGAAGATCATGGCATCTGGTCCCATCACTTCATGGGAAATAGACGGGGAATCAGTGGAAACAGTGTCAGACTTTATTTTTTTGTGCTCCAAAATCACTGAGCCATGAAGTTAAAAGACGCTTACTCTTTTGAGGGAAAGTTACGACCAACCTAGATAGCATATTCAAAAGCAGAGACAATACTATTCCAGCAAATGTCCATCTAGTCAAAGCTATGGTTTTTCCTGTGGTCATGTATGGATGTGAGTGTTGGACTGTGAATAAAACTGAGCACCGAAGAATGATGCTTTTGAACTGTGGTGTTGGAGAAGAGTCTTGAGTGTCCCTTGGACTGCAAAGAGATCCAACCAGTCCATTCTAAAGGAGATCAGTCCTGGGTGTTCTTTGGAAGGACTGATGCTAAAGCTGAAACTCCAATACTTTGGCGACCTCATGAGAAGAGTTGACTCATTGGAAACGACTCTGATGCTGGGAGGGATTGGGGGCAGGAGGAGAAGGGGACGACAGAGGATGAGATGGCTGTATGGCATCACTGACTCGATGGACAAGAGTTTGGGTGAACTCCGGGAGTAAGTGATTGATAGGGAGGCCTGGCCTGCTGCAATTCATGAGATCGCAGAGTCGGGCAAGACTGAGCAACTGAACTGAACTGAATGTATATGTTTCAATGTTACTCTTTCAATTTGCCCCTCCCTCTAAGACTTCCCTGGTGGCTCAGATAGTAAAGTGTCTGTCTACAAATCAGGAGACCCGCATTCAATCCCTCATTTGGGAAGATCCCCTGGAGAAGCAAATGGCCATCCACTCCAGTACTGTTGCCTGGAAAATCCCATGGACAGAGGAGCCTGGTAGTTTACAGGCTTGGGGTCGCAAAGATTGGAACACGACAGCGACTTCAATTTCACTTTCACTTTCTCCTTTCGCAACTGTATCCACAACCCTGTTCTCTATGTCTATATCTCCATTACTGTCCTGCAAACAAATAGATTCACCATTACCATCTTTCTAGATTCCATATATATGCTTTAATTAATATGATATTTGTTTTTCTCTCTTGCTTCACTCTGTATAATAGGCTCTAGGTTCATCCACCTCATTAGAACTAACTCAAATGCACTCTTCTTATGGCTGAGCAACATTCAATTATATAAATGTACCATGACTTCTTTATCCATTCATCTGTCGATGGACATCTAGGTTGCTTCCATGTCCTAGCTATTGTAAATAGTGCTGTAAGGAACATTGGGGTACATGTGCCTTCTATGCCTACTTTCTGGAGAGTTTTTATCATAAATAAGAGTTTCATTTTGTCGAAGACTTTCTCTGCATCTATTGAGATGATCATATGGTTTATATCTTTCAGTTTGTTATTATAGTGTATCACATTTATTGACTTACATATATTGAAGAATACTTGCATCCCTGGAATAAAGTCCACTTGATCATGATGTATTATCCTTTTAATAATTTGGATTGTACTATTAATAATAATAATAGTTTATTTAATTCTCTTTACTATCATATTGTTGAGGATTTTTGTATCTATATTCATCACCATGATATTGGCCTCTAATTTTCTTTTTTTGTGACATTTCTGACTGGTTTTGGAATGGTGGCCTCATAGAATGTGTTTGGGAGTTTCCTTCCTCTGCAATTTTCTGGAAGAATTTGAGCAGTAGAAGTGTTAGTTCTTCTCTAAATTTTTGGTAGAATTTTCCTGTGAAGCCATCTGGCCCTAGGTATTTGTTTATTGGAATTTCTTTTATTATGTTTTGGTTTCTGTCCTTGTGATTGCTCTGTTCATATTTTCTATTTCTTCTGGTTCAGTTTTTAATGTTATACTTTTCTAAGAGTTTGTCCATTTCTTCAAGATTGTCCATTTCTTTCAGGTTGTCCATTTTATTGGAATATAGTTGGTCAGAGTAGCCGCTTACAATCCTTTATATTTTTTATGCATTGTCTATTGTAACTTCTCCTTTTTCACTTCTAATTTTATTGATTTGAGCCTTCTCCCTTTTCTCTTAATGAGTCTAGCTAATGGTTTGTCAATTTTGTTTATCTTCTCAAAGAACGAGCTCTTTTTCCAAGTGTTAATGATGTCTATACAATTTGTTGAGGATATTCCTTTCTATAATTGGTATATTTGAAGCAAATCTTTTCCATTATAAAAAAGCAACCTGGTTTGCTTTAATTATCATTTTCTACTTTGCTTCTCAAAGTGTTTCTTATCTACTTTTTGTGAAAGGCAAGCTATATTTCTTTTTTAAATAAATAAATTAATTTATTTTAATTGGAGGCTAATTAAAATACTGTGGTGCTTTTTGCCATACATTGATATGAATCAGCCACAGGTGTACATGTGTCCCTCCATTCTGAACCCCTCCTCCCACCTTCCTCCCCAACTCATCCCAGAGCACTGACTTTGAGTGCCCTGCTTCATGCATTGAACTTGCACTGGTCATCTATTTTACCCATGGTAATACACTTTTCAATATTATTCTCTCAAATCATCTCACCCTCAGCTTCTCCCACATAGTCCAAAAGTCTGTTCTTTACATCTGTGTCTCTTTTTGCTGTTTTGCATATAAGGTCATCATCACCATCTTTCTAAATTCCACATGTGTGCATTAATATACCATATTGGTGCTTCTCTTTCTGACTTACTTCACTCTGGATAATAGGCTCCAGTTTCATTCACATAATTAGAACTGACTCAAAAGCACTCTATTTTTATATTTAAGTAATATTCCGTTGTGTATATGTTCCACAACTTCCTTGTTCTTTCTTTTGCTGATGGGCGTCTAGGTTGCTTCCATGTCCTACTATTATAAACAGTGCTGCAATGAACATTGGGGTATGTATAGCTCCTTCAATTCAGGTTTACTTGGTGTATATGCCCAGCAGTGGGATTGCTGGGTCATATGGCAGTTCTATTTTCTGTTTCCTAAGGAATCTCCACACTGTTCTCTATAGTGGCTGTACCAGTTTGCATTCCTACCAACAGTGTAAGAGTGTTCCCTTTTCTCCACACCCTCTCCAGCATTTATTGTTTGTAGACATTTTGATGGCAGCCATTCTGACTGGCGTGAGATGGTACCTCATTGTGGTTTTGATTTGCATTTCTCTGATAATGAGTGATGTTGAGCATCTTTTCATGTGTTTGTTAGCCATCTGTATGTCTTCTCTGGAGAAATGTCTGTTTAGGTCTTTTTCCCACTTTTTGATTGGGCTTTTTGTTTTTCTGGTATTGAGCTGCATGAACTGCTTGTATATTCTGGAGATTATCTCTTTGTCAGTTGTTTCATTTGCTATTATTTTCTTCTATCCTGAAGGCTGCCTTTTCACCTTGCTTATAGTTTCCTTAGTTGTGTAAAACATTTTAAGTTTAATTAGGTCCCATTTCTTATTTTTGTTTTCATTTCCATTACTCTGAGGTGAGTCATAGGGGATCTTGTTGTGATTTACATCATAGAGTCTTCTGCCTATGTTTTCCTCTTAGAGTTTTATAGTTTCTGGTCTTACATTTAGATCTTTAACCCATTTATAGTTTATTTTTGTGTATGGTGTTAGAAAGTGTACTAGTTTTATTCTTTTATAAGTGATTGACCAGTTTTCCCAGCACCACCTGTTAAAAAGATGATCTTATCCATTGTGTATTTTTGCCTCCTTTATCAAAGATAAGGTTATATTTCTTCTTAAAGTTGTTCATCATATATCACAGAATAATTAAAACTACTCTATTTTTCATTTCACTCGACTAATAAATTTGTTAACTACTTACAATGAAATATGCAGAAAATATTACAATAAAATGAGCTTTTAAAAACAGAACTAGAGCCAATTTTGATACAATGTGGCAATGCCCTAAGTACAAAGAAAAATTCAAGAATAAGGATGTTATGTTAGTCAGAAGAATATGTGAAGATTTTTTTCTGAAGAATAAAGTCAAGAAATCAAGCCTTCACAAAAAGGTTAGCTATTGTATCATTTGTCAAATAAACTAAGGAGAATGAAGGTAGGTTCTCCCAGGCAGGAAAAGCAACAAGAGCAATGTCAAGCCCAAATATGATTGTAATGTAAAGCAATTGTAATGAACCCAGCACATGATATTCTAAGGGAGCTAGAAAATTCTAGCAGGATGTTGGGAATGTGGTCATCATATAAAGGCATTATTGGACCTCTAAGAAATTAATGCCTCTTATTATAGGCAAAGAGAAACTCTTAAAGATTTTAAACAAGGGATTTGTATAGAAAAATATCTATTTTAGAATTATAGCTTTGGTCACTATATAAGGGATAGAAAGTATACAGGAAAAATTCCAGGTTTTCCCTCCTATATAGAAGAAAACCCAGTTCTCCTATGCTGTGTTTTTCTTTCACCTGAGTGTCTCCTTTATTACTCACACAAAATACTTACACACTTTTGACACTTCCAGTCACCACATATGAGGGCTTTTTTCCTACAACAAGCAATTCTTTGTGACACCATTTGGACAATCATAATTTAACTCAATTGTAACACTATCTACCTGGAGGCCATGTCAGATCCCATAGGTGAAGGGGTCAATCCCACACTACTCCCTACCCCATCACTCAAAAAGCCATTCCAGATTGTCACTGTACTTCTGACCAACCAGCTATAAGTCAGATATTTCAACAACCTGGGCCACCCACCCCCTCCACTTGTGTTTTATTTATTTGCTACAACAGCTCACGGAACTCAAGGAAATACTTACATTTATGATAGAGGATACAATGAACAACCAGAAAAAGAGATATGTAGGGCAAATCTTAGGAGGGTCCTGAATACATGAATTTCTGTCCATGTGGAGATTGCCAACTACAAATTTTCACTTGCCATTTGCCTCTACATGGATTAGGTCACTAGCCACTGAAGCCACTGACCTTCAACACATTCTGAAAGGAGCTCAAGGTGTAGATCATGAATGAGACACTGTGTCCTGGAAAATACTGTCAGAACAAACCTTCAGATAATAAGATATTTTCTGAAGACAATTTTATGAGCCCAATTTCTGTATATTCTCATATCTAGGAAAACACTACACTATAATCATTAACAGTGACACCTGCTCCTCATGACTAGCAGCAAATCTTTGACAAAATGTGTGCTTGACTACATGCATCTCTCTTCAGTAAAATCATATGTACTTTATCGATCTCCCCCCAACCTCTTTGGAGCAGTTTCTCAGAGCTGTCTGAAATGTTGTCTCCCAGGCTATAGTCCTCATTTTGCCTCAGATAAAACTTAACTCACAATTTCATGTTGTGTTATTTTTGGTTGACAAGGTGGGGGTGCATCACCCTCCTAGTTTGAACATGCTCACCAACCTGGAAGCTCTCTGAAACCCATACTGTTGGAATTTTATGGAGGCTTCGTCACATGGAGATGATCAGCTCTACTCTTTATTCCCAACCCCTCTCCTCTCTCTAGAAAATGAGGGTATGGGGCTGAAAATTCCACGCCTCTAATCATCACTTGTTTTGTTGCTGTTTTTGTTGAAAAGCCCTCATTTAGGAGCCATCCAGGAGCCCAACCAGAGTGACCTCATTAGAATAAAAGATGATCCTAATACTCTTACCACTCAGGAAATTACTAGGGTTTTAGAAACTCTGCCAGGAACCAGAGACAGCACCAACGTATATGTGGGTATATATATTAATATATAACACATATATTATATGTGTGTAATCTCACCACCTTTATGGCAGAAAGTGAAGAGGAACTAAAAAGTCTCCTGAAGAAAGTGAAAGTAGAAAGTGAAAAAGCTGGCTTAAAGCTCAACATTCAGAAAACGAAGATCATGGCATCTGGTCCCATCACTTCATGGGAAATAGATGGGGAATCAGTGGAAACAGTGTCCGACTTTATTTTGGGGGGCTCCAATATCACTGCAGATGGTAACTGCAGCCATGAAATTAAAAGATGCTTACTCCTTGGAAGAAAAGTTATGACCAACCTAGATAGCATATTCAAAAGCAGAGACATTACTTTGCCAGCAAAGGTCCGTCTAGTCAAGGCTATGGTTTTTCCAGTGGTCATGTATGGATGTGAGAGTTGGACTGTGAAGAAAGCTGAGCACCAAAGAATTGATGCTTTTGAACTGTGGTGTGGGCGAAGACTCCTGAGAGTCCCTTGGACTGCAAGGAGATCCAACCAGTCCATTCTGAAGGAGATCAGCTCTGGGTGTTCTTTGGAGGGAATGATGCTGCAGCTGAAACTCCAGTACTTTGGCCACCTCATGCGAAGAGTTGACTCATTAGAAAAGACTCTGATGCTGGGAGGGATTGGGGGCAGGAGGAGAAGGGGACGACAGAGGATGAGATGGCTGGATGGCATCACCAACTCTATGGACATGAGTTTGAGTAGACTCCAGGAGTTGGTGATGTGCAGGGAGGCCTGGTGTGCTTTAATTCATGGGGTTGCGAAGAGTTGGACATGACTGAGCAACTGAACTGAACTGACTGAAAATGTAATTGTTTTTAAACAATAAACAATAATGCTTAAAACAACAATTTACTGTATTCATGTTTGAGCTCATAAACTTCAAAGAATTACTTCTTAAATAAATTTACTCTATGGCTGATTAGAGTTTAAAATGCTTAAAGGTTTTTAATTTTGAAAAATGTTTTAATAATGATATTAACATTTATTGAGAGCTTGCTATCTACCTGACACTGCTACTATTTTACAGATATTATTTCACTTAATCCTCACAGCAGTGTTGTGAAGTAAATATTCTTTATAAAAAATTGTTATTGGAGTATAGTTGATTTACAAAATTGTGTTACTTTTGAGTGTACAGTAAATTAATTATAGGTATACATATATCCATACGTTTTTAGATTCTTTTCCCATATAGGCCATTATAAATACTGAGTAGAAATAGTAAGTCTTTGTTAGTTATCTATTTTATATAGTAGTGTTAATATGACAATCTGAATTTCCCAATCAATTAATCCCTCCTTCCTTATCCCCTGCTAAGGATAGATTTGTTTTCTATATCTGCACCTCTTTTCCTGTTTTGTAGATAAGATCATTTGTACCCTTTTTTGAGATCCCACAAATAAGTGATATAATATGATATTTGTCTTTGTCTGACTTCTCTCAGTATGACAATCTTTAGATCCATCCATGTTGGTACAAATGGCATTATTTTATTCATTTTTATGGCTGAGTAATATTCCATTATATATATGTACCACTTTTTTCCAACCCATTTCTCTTAGGTTGCTTCCATGTCCTGGCTATAGTAAATAGTGCCACAATTAACACTGGTTTTCATATATCTTTCAAATTATGGTGTTCTCCAGATTTACGACCAAGATTGGGATTGTTGGATCATATGCTAACTCTAGTTTCAGGTTCCTTTAAGTAACATTCATACTGTTCTTCATAATTGCTGTAACAATTTAAATTCTCATCAAGAATGTAGGAGTGTTCCTTTTTCTCCACACCATCTCCAACATTGATTATAGATTTTTTTTGATGATGACCATTCTGACTGGTGTGAAGAGTGGCCTTCAATAACTACATTGCTGTAGTTTTGATTTGCATTTCTCTAATAATGCTTAGTGATGCTTAGTGATGCTGAGCATCTTTTCATGTTCTTTTAAACCATCTATTGGGATGCTGAGAGGGATTGGGGGCAGGAGGAGAAGGGGATGACAGAGGATGAGATGGCTGGATGGCATCACTGACTCAGTGGAGATGAATCTAAGGAGTTGAATCTCCAGGAGTGAACTCCTGGAGTTGGTGATGGACAGGGAGGCCTGGCGTGCTGTGATTCATGGGGTTGCAAAGAGTCAGACATGACTGAGCGACTGAACTGAGCTGAACTGAACTGATTGGCATTTAATTAAATTATAATTTACTAGGAACATATACCAATTAATTATATTAATTACAATGATAATTAATTATAATAATTAAATTACTTAAATAGTTATAATAATAAAATTAATAAAATTAATTATTTAAAAGTATTAAATTAAATTATTATAAGTATTTATTATAATAAACTTTAGTTAATTGAATATTTGTGAATTAACAAGTGCAGGTGATTAAATTTTTCACATAAAAGCTTTATTGAGTTAAAAACAAGCTTTCAAAATTGAACTTGACAGTTTGAAAATAATGCAGCTTTTAAATCTGCAACATTAATTACTAGAATGTTATTTAGAATCAAAAAATTATAAAATGCTATTTCCACAAAATGGGCTTCCTTCTTCAAACTTAAAATAACTTACATGAAGACTTCTCAATGAAGATGCAGACACACAAGAGAGAAAAATCTTATTTTATCTCATTCTATCTTATTTTAATAAAGTAGAGGCAGCATAAATATGTTTAAAGGAAGAAAGGAAAGAAGACAGGGATGACAGAGTAAAGGATACTGAATGCAAAAACACAGCTGGTTTTCTTTCCTATGTGGTAAGAACATAAACATTTTGAACTGAAAGTCGTGAGTGAAAGTCACTCAGTCGTGTGCAACTCTTTGTGACTTCATGGACTATACAGTCCATGGATTTCTCCAGGCCAGAATACTGGAGTGGGTAGTTGTTCTCTTTTCCAGGGCATCTTCCCAACCGAGGGATTGAACCCAGGTCTCCTGCATTGCAGGCAGATTCTTTATCAACTGAGGCATCAGGAAAGCCCACAAGTCATTGCACCAACTTTGAAAGAAACATTGACATATTTTTAACAGAAACTGGCAACTTACAAGTGCAAATTCTGTTTATTGTACTTTTAATAGCTATAGCTAACTATTTTGGATGCTGAAATAATTGTGATCCTCAAAGATATAGTCACTCAGTTCGATCATTCTTAGAGTCATTTATACTCTTATCTATTCTAGAAGTATAGAAGCACTCAGACAAATGTTTATCATTTCTAGACCAAGAATATAGCTCCTAACAAAAATAAAAGGGAATCTCTAGTATCATCTTAATTATCAATATCTCCTATACAGAATATGCACAAAGCATAGCAAAATTTATTTTACTCATTTTTGCCTATGTAAAGATATATGACCCCCTACATGATATAACTGTTAAAAATAAAAAGATATTAAGTTAGATGGGCTACACAATCTAATATTATCCTAAGACATGCTGAGGTCATATCTAAAAGTTTTTTGCTTTCTATACTTCTTCTTTATTGACCCTCTCCACTCCTTAGTCAGATGAAACCACACTATCTAAAAGGAAATTAGGATTGTTAAAAAACTGAACAAAAAGAAAGACTCAATTGTTTTTACTTCTAATCTGGGATTTTAAGTTTAGAACTGAATATGATAGACACAGAGAAAGAAAAGCCAATTAACCTGCTCCTGGTGCATGCATGTGTGTTCAGTCATGTCCTACTCTTTGTGACCCCACAGACTGTAGCCTGCCAGGCTCCTCTGTCCATGGGATTATGCTGGCAAGAATACTGAAGTGAGTTGCATTTCCTCCTCCAGGGAATCTTCCCAAACCAGAAATCAACCTTCATCTCCCAAGGCCCCTGCATTGCAAGTGGGTTCTTTACTACTGAGCCACCAGAGAAGCCCACCTGCCCCTAGTCTTTCCCCTAAAACCAATCCATGAGCTACCTGGGCTGGTGGAAGGTCACGCATGACCTTAAGATGGTGCTACTTTGAAATGTGCTAGAATTGCTTAGATGACTTGTTAAAACATAGACAATTTGAGGCCACCCCTAGGGTTTCTGAGGTAAATCTCAGATAAGGCTTGTCAAGAATTTGCATTTCTAATTTCCAGCTACTAATCTGCAGAACCAGTGAATAAGGAGACAGGGAAATGGCCTAGAGACTATAATTTCAGTAAATCAGCTTCTAGATAAAATGTTTCTTCTGGATAGTTCTGAAAAATCAGAAATGCAGCTAATGCATGCAGATAACCCCACAGTCAATCAAATAAGAATTGACTTCATTGGCCAGTGAAGATAGGTCCCTGGAGGTTAGGGTCAATCAAAGTTGCCAACTGCTTGTCTATATATATATATCAAACATACTTGGACCTGTTCTAAAATTTTGTTGAATCCCATGCAAACAGATTCCTGAAGCCCACTGTTTTCAAGAGCTCAGGTATCTGCAAATAGTGCAAAGCAGAACATGGGGCTCTTAAAGAAAAAAAGAGCTGATAGGTATGTTTAAAAAAAAAAAAAGTTTTAGCACCATATCTTGGATGGGTCCACATATAGCAAATCCTTTCCCATTATGGCCCCAGACTTCTTCCATATTTTAGTTATTTTGATTCTATGAGACACTTATAAATGCTCCAATTTTCCTCTTTTCCTTATTCATATTCTTCCTTAAAGTTTCACCTGGTGCTTTTATGAAAACCACTCCCCTCTGACATTAGCCAGAACCATCTAAATATCTAGAATCATCCAAATTTTAGCAGTGAACTTCTAAACACTATTACCATTGTTTCTCAAACACATTTCTAAGCTTCTCTGTATCCTACTGCATCTTCTTCATCGATGATTGTGTTAGCCCAGAAAAGATGTCCCTAAACATTTTTTCAAGGTTTCCAAAATAGTCCTTTGATTTTTATCCAAACATCCTCACCAGTCTCAATCTCTGGGAGAGAGACAATCTGTGCACTGCTGCTCCACAGATGTGAAAGAACAAGTCCTGCCAGAGAAATCTCCATGCTGATCCATAAGGAGCTAAATGTAAACACAAAAATCGATGTTTTATAATAGCTCCTTCCAATCACATGACAATTTAGGTCTGTCTATAACATGTGAACATCAGGCATTGAATAAGTCCTGATGGCCTTTTTGGCAGTCATTCTCCTGGATAAAGACTGTGAGAGAAAACAGGCCAAGAAGACACTGTACTCTATCAGAACTTAGCCCATCCTTTAGCCAAGGCAATGCCTACATTCACAGAGAGAAAGTCTGGTTCTGCTTGGAATCTCAAATATCTTGATTTGTAAATGAATTCACTCTGCACTCGTAGCTTATTATCAGTAAAACCACATTGGAGGTGAGATAAATCCTAAGATTAATGATTGTCTAACAGCTTTTGGGGGCCACTGACTGCAGTCACTGTGTTATCTGATCAGACTATACAATTAATAGTCAAAAAATGAGGTAACATATCATCTCTGAACTATTAATAGTCCCAGAAAGAATGAAGTGACTGGGCCAAAGCAGAAATGGTGCTCAATTGTGGATATGTCTGGTGATGAAAGTAAAATCTGATGCTGCAAAGAATTGCATAGGAACATGGAACATTAGGTCCATGAATTGAGGTAAATTAGATGTGGTCAAGCAGGAGATGGTAAGAATAAATATTGGCATCTTAGGAATCCATGAACCAAAATGGATGGGAATGGGCAAACTTGATTCATATGACCATTGTATCTACTACCATGAGCAAGAATCCCAGAGAAGAACTGGAATAGCCCTCATAATCAACAAAAGAATCCAAAATACAGTATTTGAGTACAACATCAAAAATGACAGAATGATCTTAGTTTGTTTCCAAGACAATCCATTCAACATCACAATAATACAATTCTATGTCCCAACCACTGAAGAAGCTGAAGTTGATCAGTCCTTTGAAGACCACGAAGACCTCTTAGAGCTAACCCCAAGAGAAAATGTTCTATTCATCACTGGGGATTAGAATGCAAAAGCAGAAATTAAAGAGAAACCTGGAGTGACAGGCAAGTTTGGCTTTGTAGAACAAAATAAAGCAGGGCAAAAGCTAACTGAATTCTGCCAAGAGAATGCATTGGTCATAACAAATACCCCTTTCAACAATACAAGAGACAACTTTACACATGGACATCACCAAATGACCAATACTGAAATCAAATTGATTACATTCTTTGTAGCAGAAGATGGAGAAGCTGTATAGTCAGTAAAAACAAGAGCTGGAGTGGACTGTGGCCCAGATCATCAGCTTCTCACAGCGAAAGTCAGCCTTAAACTAAAGAAAGTGGGGAAAACCACTAGACCAGCCAGGTATGACTTTAATCAAATCCTCTATGAATATGAAGCGGAGGTAATGAATAGATTCAAGGGGTTGAAACTTGTAAACAGTGTGTGTGAAGAACTATGGATAGAGGTCCATAGTATTGTACAGGATGCAGTGAACAAAACTATCCCAAAGTGGGGTGGGGGGAAGCAAGAATGCAAAGTGGTTATCTGAGGTTGTCTTACAAATAGCTAAAGAAAGAAGAGAAGCAAAGAACAAGGGAGAAAGGGAAAGGTATATCCAACTAAACACAGATTTCCTAAGAAGAGCATGGAGAGACAAAAAGGCCGTCTTCAATGGCACAGTGTATAAAACTAGAAGAAAAAAAAAAAAACAGAAGGGGAAAGACTAGAGATCTCTTCGGGAAAATTGGAGATATCAATGGAACTTTTTGCCCAAAGATGGGCACAATAAAGGACATAAATGTTAGAAACCTAGTAGAAGCTGAAGAGATCAAGAAGAGATGGAAAGAATACATGGAAGAACTGAATTTAAAAGATCCAGATGAACTGGAAGACTATGATGGTGTGGTCTGCCACCCAGAGTCAGACATTCTGGAGGGAAAAGCCAAATGGGCCTTAGGAAGCTCTACTGTTACTAAAGCTAGTGGATGTGATGGAATTCCAGTAGAACAATTCAAAATCCTAAAGGATGATGCTGTCAAGGTGGTGCATTCAACATGTCAGCAAATCTGGAAGATCTAGCAGTGACTACAGGACTGGAAAAGATCAATCCTCATGCCAGTTCCCAAGAAGGGTACTACTAAAGAACGTGCTAACCATCAAACAATTGCACTCATCTCCCATGTTAGTAAGGTTATGCTTAAAGTCTTGCATGCTAGGCGTTAGCATTATGTGAATCAAGAACTTTCAGATGTCAAAGCTAGATTTAGAAAAGGAAGAGGAACCAGAAATCAAACTGCCAACATTCGCTGGGTCATACAAAAAGCTAGGAAATTCTAAAAAAAAAAAAAAGAAAAAGAAAAAACTGCTTCTGTTTCATCAATTACACCAAAGCTGTATGGATCATAACAAACTGTGGAAAATTCTTAAAGAGATGGAAATACCAGACCATCTTACCTGTGTTGTCTCCTGAGAAACCTGCATGCAGGTCAAGAAGCAACAGTTAGAACTTTGCATGAAACAATTGATTGGTTCAAGATTGAGAAAGGAGTATGATATGTCTGTCTGCTGCCACTCTGTTTAATCTATATACTGAGCACATCATGAGAAATGTCAGGCTAGAAGAGTTATCAGCTGAAATCAAGATGGGGTGGGGAGAAACATCGACAACTTCAGGTCTGCGGATGGTACATATCTTTCTCTAATGGCACAAAGCAAGGAGGAACTAAAGAGTCTCTTGATGAGTGTGAAGGAGAGTGAAAGAGCTGGCTAAAAAAAACACTAAGATCATGGCAACTGGCCCCATTATTTCATAGCAAATAGAGAGGGAAAGGTGGAAATACTGACAGATTTACCCTTCTTGGGCTCTAAAATCAGTGTGGATGGTAACTGCAGCCATGAGATCAGACGACATTTGTTCTTGGCAGGAAAGCTATGAGAAACCTAGACAGTGTGTTGAAAATCAGAGATATTACTTTGCCAATGAAGTTCCACATAGTCAAGGCTATGGTCTTTCCAGTGGTCAAAATGGTTGTGAGAGTTGGACCATAAAGAAGGCAGAGCAACAAATAATTAATGCCTTCAAACTATGGTGCTAGAGAAAACTCCTGAGAGTCTCTTGGACAGCAAGATCAAACCAGTCGACATTCAGTTCAGTTCAGTCGCTCATTCGTGTCCTATTCTTTGCAACCCCACAAACTGCAGCACGCCAGGCCTCCCTGTCCATCAGCAACTCCCGGAGCCCACCCAAACCCATATCGATCGAGTTGGCAATGCCATCCAACCATCTCATCCTCTGTCATCCCGTTCTCCTCCTGCCCTCAATCTTTCCCAGCATCAGGGTATTTTCAAAGGAGTCAGCTCTTCGCATCAGGTGGCCAAAGTATTAGAGTTTCAGATTTAGCACCAGTCCTTCCAGTGAACACCCAGGACTGATCTCCTTTAGGATGGACTGGTTGGATCTCCTTGCAGTCCAAGGGAATCTCAAGAGTCTTCTCTAACACGACAGTTCAAAAGCATCTGTTCTTCGGTGCTCAGCTTTCTTTATAGTCCCACTCTCATATCCATACATGACCACTGGAAAAACCATAGCCTTAACTAGACAGACCTTTGCTGGCAAGGTAATGTCTGCTTTTTAATATGCTATCTAGGTTGGTCATAACTTTCCCTCCAAGGAGTAAGTGTCTTTTAATTTCATGGCTGGAATCACCAACTCCAGTGATTTTGGAGCCCAGAAAAATAGTCAGCCAACATTTCCACTCTTTCCCCATCTACTTGCCATGAAGTGATGGGACAGGATGCCATGATCTTAGTTTTCTGAATGTTGAGCTTTAAGCCAACTTTTTCACTCTCCTCTTTCACTTTCATCAAGAGGCTCTTTAGTTCCTCTTCACTTCTGCCATAAGGGTGGTGTCATCTGCATATCTGAGGTTATTGTTATTTCTCCTGGCAATCTTGATTCCAACTTGTGCTTCCTCCAGCCTAGCATTTCTCATGATGTACTCTGCATGTAAGTTAGATAAGCAGGGTGACAATATACAGCCTTGATGTACTCCTTTTTCTATTTGGAACCAGTCTGTTCTAAGTCCAGATCTAACTGTTGCTTCCTGACCTGCATACATATTTCTCAAGAGGCAGGTCAGGTGGTCTGGTATTCCCATCTCTTTCAGAATTTTCCACAGTTGATTGTGATCCTCACAGTCAAAGGCTTTGGCATAGTCAATAAAGCAGAAATAGGTGTTCTGGAGCTCTCTTCCTTTTCCCATGTTCCAGCGGATGGTGGCAATTTGATCTCTTGTTCCTCTGCCTTTTCTAAAACCAGCTTGAACATCTGGAAGTTCACAGTTCACATATTGCTGAAGCCTGGCTTGGAGAATTTTAAGCATTACTTTACTAGCGTGTGAGATGAGTGCAATTGTGCAGTAGTTTGACCATTCTTTGGCAATGCCTTTCTTTGGGATTGGAATGAAAACTGACTTTTTCCAGTCCTGTGGCCACTGCTGAGTTTTCCAATTTTTCTGGCATATTGAATGCAGCACTTTCACAGCATTGTCTTTCAGGATTTGAAATAGTTCAGCTGGAATTCCATTACTTCCACTAGCTTTGTTCGTAGTGATGCTTCGTAAGCCCCATTTGACTTCACACTCCAGGATGTCTGGCTCTAGGTGAGTGATCACACCATCATGATTATCTGGATCATGAAGATCTTTTTTGTACAGTTCTTCTGTGTATTCTTGACACCTCTTCTTAATATCTTCTGCTTCTGTTAGGTCCCTACCCTTTCTGTCCTTTATTGAGTGCATCTTTGTAAAGGGAAATCAACCCTGAATACTCATTTAAAGGACTGATGTTGAAGCTGAAACTCCAGTATTTTGGTCATTTGAACCGAACAGCTGACTCTTTGGAAATTTCCCTGAGTCTGGTAAAGACTGAGGGCAGAAAGAGAGGAGGGCATCAGAAGTTGGATGGCCTCACTGATGCAATGGATATGAACTTGGGCAAACTTTGGGAGATGATGAGGGACAGAGGGTCCTGGCTTGCTGCATTCTATTGGTTGCAAAAAGTCAGACACCACTGGGTGACTGAACAACAACAATAATCTTTGATTTAACTTTTTTTAATCAAAGTATAAGAAGTGTTGTGAAGAAATAGAAAAGCTTCTTCATAGTAAATGCCAACCATCTCCCTGCAAATACATTCTGTATATAGGGGTATGTTTTTCAGTTAGCATTGTCATTAGCAATGATAGGTCATTCAATATAAAGCAATATATCATTATGCTCAAGTATTCTGTGACTCAGGAGTTTGGAAAGAGGATAATGATGTTGTGTTCCTGTTCTGTGATGTCTGAGACCTTAACGGGGAACCTTCAAAAGTTGCGAGTGACTTATTGGCTGGAGGCTTGATCATTAGAAGGCCACTTATTCATATGTCAGCCTGGGCACTTATACTCTTCTTTAGGCTGCTTGGGTTTTCTTAGAGCATGTCAGCTGTGTTCCAAGAACATTTGCCCCAAAAAAATCAGGAAGAAATTATATCACCTTTCATTAGAAGTCACATGGCTTCATTTCATCCTGCATCACAAGCTACCCAATTCCAGGATAGGGTCCACAGAATCCCACCTCCCAGTAGGAAGAGGCACCAAATTCACACTGTGAAAGTGTGTGAGATGGGAAAGGGTTTCCATGATCATTGGAAAATACAATCTGCTATGAGGAACATTTCACTGCTCTGAATCAGAATGTTTGCCATTTGGCTGGTTTATTTCTCTTACCTCAGAAGATGGGACTTAGGGATTATTGTAGCAGACCAGTTACCACTCTAAAGATAGGGTCCTTATTTCTATAAAATTGCTTTGAATACACAGTTAAGATGATTCCACTAAATATACATTAGATGTTGGAGAATGGGTCTTAATAGAAGAAAATTCTATTTTGAGTAAAAGCAAAGAAGAAATTGGCTTATTTCAATGGGTCAAAAATGGAAACCTTTAAGTTTTTTTTTCTGGACATGTGACCCATCCATTTTATCTTAAGCTAACTAGGAAAACATAGTTAAGATGAAGAGGTCAAGTTGGAATTGTATTGACTGACTGCTTTTAATAGTTGTTGGAGGATATTTTATGATCATAGCAGTTATAAAAGTAGAAATGGGTCTATTGATTTTCAAGTCCGTATCATTATCTGGTAAGTCTGGATTTCTCATAGAAACTGGCCAAATTGTCCATAAGAGGTTGCCTACTGCCTCTGGGTGAATTTGCAGCTGTTCCCTATCTGAAAATTAGCCCTCAAAACTTCAAAGTTCTAAAGACTTTGAAGCTGGGCTTCCTGGATACAGACTTTGGGCTTATTTGCATCTCTTCCCCAACTCTGCTGATGATTCTGAAGCTCCTCACCTTTCTGTGAACTTTATTAAAATGAATATGCAGGAGTGAATTGGACCCCTTTCCTGAGTTGCCCTCTCCTCTTTCAACAATCTTGGAGATGAGACAATGGGTTAATTGAGGTAGCTACCTGCATTCAGGCCCTACATGAACCTATCTCTCTGTTGTTTTTGGACTGTATGTAGTCTAAGTAAATTGCCTCCAAATATTTTTTTAGAAACTTCTGCCAATATTGCAATTTTCCACCAAGGCTTTTGAGGAAAAAGAAACCTTCAGTGATTTGCCCATAAAAAGCAAATCTAATGCATCAGACCTTTTATATATTATATTTTATAATATATTTATGACATGCTATATATATGGTATTTATAAATAGATACATGATATTTATAAATATACTTTTTATTTTCTTCCATTAAGGTACACCATCTAACATCAAATGTGTATCTTGTAGAATATTCATTTTGTGCTTGAAAACAATTTAATCTTAAGAAGTAAGGGTCATGTCTTCCCAATGGAACATGTCATGCTACCATAAGGCAATCCCAGTCTTTATATACCTATACCTATATGCCATGAGGTCAGGAGAATAACACCCTGCTCTATGATGAGATTAAAGTCACTTTAAGAAGGGGGTTTTCAGTAAGGTAAATTGGCTTTTTCCGTGCTCTGCAAAGCAAATGTTTCAGGAGAACATTGATGTTAGATTTTATGTCTTTGCTTTTTTTCACTTTTAATGAACTGTGAACATTTTGATTGGGATACTGAAGGCTTCTACTTACTGTCTAGAGCAGAGGTTATCAAACCTGGTTGCATCAGAGTCATTCTAGAGCTAATTAACATGAATATTTTTATGGGGCTCTCTCTTCAGAATTGCTGCTCTTTAGCCTTCCTACTCAAAGTGTGGTCTGTGTATCAGTTGTACTGGTAATCACCTGGGAACTTCTTGAAACATAGAATTTCAGGTTGCAACCTAGAAATAGAGAATAAAGGTCTGTACTTTAACAAGATCCCTAGGTGATCTGTATGCATATTTAAGACTGAGAAGCAGAAGTACTTTTCCAGAATAATAGTTTGAAGCTATTTCCTGCTGTGGCTATTTACAAGTGAAATATATGCCCCTCATCATACCTAATGTTATAAGCAATTTCCAGGTAATTTCAACTGCACTTCTCTTTAAAAGATAAATAAAGTATATCTGACAGCTAGAGGTTTAGGAACATTGTTAGAAGGATTTGTTGTTGTTGTTCAGTCGCTAAGTTCTGTCCAACTTTTGTGACCTCACGGACTGTAGTAAACCAGGCTTCCCTGTCCTTCACCATTTCCCAGAGTTTGCTTAAACTCATGTCCATTGAGTCAATGATGCCATCCAACCATCTCATCCTCTGTTACCCCATTTTCCTCCTGCCTTCAATTTTTCCCAGTATAAGGGTTTTTTCCAATGAGTCGACTCTTCCCAACAGGTAGCCAAAGTATTGAAGCTTTAGCCTCAGCATCACTCCTTCCAATGAATATTCAGGGTTGATTTCCGCTAGGGTTGACTGATTTGATCTCCTTGCAGTCCAGGGGACTCTCAAGAGTCTTCTCCAGCACCACAGTTTGAAGGCATCAATTCTTTGGCTCTCAGCCTCTTTTTTTATTTTCCTGTTCTCACATCTGTACATGACTACTGGAAAAGCTATAGCTTTGACTATACAGACTTTTGTCAGCAAAGTAATGCCTCTGCTTTTTATATACCATCTAGGTTTATCATAGCTTTTCTTCCAAGGAGCAAATGTCTTTTAATTTCATGGCTGCAGTCAGAGTCCACAGTGATTTTGGAGCCCAAGAAAATAAAGTATGTCACTGTTTCCATTGTTTCCCTATCTATTTGCCATGAAATGATGGAACTGGATACCAAGACCTTTGCTTTTTTATTTTTTTTATTTTTATTTTTACTTTATTTTGCTTTACAATACTGTATTGGTTTTGCCATACATTGACATTAATCAGCCACGGATGTACATGAGTTCCCCATCCTGAACCCCCCTCCCACCTCCCACCCCATATCGTCTCTCTGGATCTTCCCTGTGCACCAGCCCCAAGCATCTGTATCCTGTATCGAACATAGACTGGCAATTCATTTCTTACCTGATAGTATACATGTTTCAGTGCCATTCTCCCAAATCATCCCACCCTCTCCCTCTCCCACAGAGTCCAAAAGTCCATTCTAAACATCTGTGTCTCTTTTGCTGTGTTGCATACAGGGTTATCATTACCATCTTTCTAAATTCCATATATATGTGTTAGTATACTGTATTAGTGTTTTTCTTTCTGGCTTACTTCACTCTGTATAATAGGCTCCAGTTTCATCCACCTCATTAGAACTGATTCAAATGCATTCTTTTTAATGGCTGAGTAATACTCCATTGTGTATATATACCACAGCTTTCTTGTCCATTCATCTGCTGATGGACATCTAGGTTGTTTCCATGTCCTGGCTATTATAAACAGTGCTGCGATGAACATTGGGGTACACGTGTCTCTTTCAATTCTGGTTTCCTCGGTGTGTATGCCCAGCAGTGGAATTGCTGGGTCATATGGCAGTTCTATTTCCAGTTTTTTAAGGAATCTCCACACTGTTCTCCATAGTGGCTGTACTAGTTTGCATTCCCACCAACAGTGTAAGAGGGTTCCCTTTTCTCCACACCCTCTCCAGCATTTATTGCTTGTAGACTTTTGGATTGCAGCCATTCTGACTGGCGTGGAATGGTACCTCACTGTGGTTTTGATTTGCATTTCTCTGACAATGAGTGATGTTGAGCATCTTTTCATGTGTTTGTTAGCCATCCATATGTCTTCTTTGGAGAAATGTCTATTTAGTTCTTTGGCCCATTTTTTGATTGGGTCGTTTATTTTTCTGGAATTGAGCTGCATAAGTTGCTTGTATATTTTTAAGACCTTTGCTTTTTGAAAGTTGAGTTTTAAGCCAGCTTGGCTCTCCCATTAGAAGGATAACTACTCTAAGTTATAAAATTAACTGTTTCGATATTATAACAGTCTATAACATGTCCCACAATCATTTCCAAAACCATGACCAAAACCTATGAGAAGTCTGAAGCTTTCTTTTTTTTCCTAGGACAAGAATTGGGAAGCAGTGATGGTCAGCACTGATTCATACGTTTTACTCAGAATAAGCATTTACAAGCAATAAGTGATCAATGAGTGAATTCCAAGAACACCTGAACAGAAGAGCATGAGTTCTAGCTAGAACATATCAATCAAATCATACAGAAAGTTAATATAATTATCATCACTTTTCTATTAGGTGGACTGTCCAACAAAGTTTCATGCCTAACTTAGCCATGTCTACAAAAAAAAAAAAAAATCAAAATCAAGATTTAAATTATTGACATAATTTGGAACATACAGTCAAAATCTAAGAACTTTATTACATAATTTTGCCTCAATATATCACTGTCTTATAAAGAGAACTTTGGTATGAATTCAATGCATCTGACACTTTTGCAAATTTATTATTTATATATGAGTTGACAGGACTTCCTGGGTGGCTCAGTGGAAAAAAATACATCTGCCAACACAGGAAATGCGGGTTTGATCCCTGGGTTGGGAAGATCCCCTGGAGAAAGAAATGGTAACTCTTCAGTATTCTTGCCTGAGAAATCCCATAGACAGAGGAGTCTGGAGGGTGGGCTACAGTCCATGGGTCACAAAAGAGTCATACATGACTTAGCAATTAAAAAACAACAACAAGGGAGGGAAGTTCAAGAGGGAAGGCACATGTATAGCTATGGCTGACTCATGTTGATGTTTGGCAGAAACCAACAAAATTTTGTAAAGCAATTATCCTTCAATTAAAAGCAAATACACCCGTGGTGGATTCATGTCAATGTATGGCAAAACCAATACAGAATTGTAAAGTAAAATAAAA
>NW_024070194.1:33021242-33122179 GCF_014754425.2 Oryx dammah | reverse complement strand
TTTTATTTTACTTTACAATTCTGTATTGGTTTTGCCATACATTGACACGAATCCACCACGGGTAGGGGGTGGGTTATAGAGGATCTTGCTTTGATTTATATCATTGAGTGTTCTGCCTATGTTTTCCTGTAAGAGTTTTATAGTTTCTGGTCTTTAATTTAGGTCTTTAATCCATTTGAGTTTATCTTTTTGTTTGGTGTTAAGAAATGTTGTAATTTCATTCTTTTACATATAGCTGTTCAGTTTTCCCAGCCCCAGTTTGGAAGAGGCTATCTTTGCCCCATTGTATAATCTTGCCTCCTTTGTCAAAAATAAGGTACCCATAGATGCATGGGTTTATTTCTGGGCTTTCTATCCTGTTCCATTGGTCTTTATTTCTGTTCTTGTGCCAGTACCATACTGTCTTGATAACTGTAGCTTTGTAGTATAATCTGAAGTCAGGAATGTTGATTCCTCCAGCTCCATTCTTCTTTTTCAAGATTGCTTTGACTATTCAGGGTCTTTGTGTTTCCATATGAATTGTGAATTTTTTTCCTAGTTCTGTGAAAAAAAAAAATGCCATTGGTGATTTGAATCTGTAGATTGCATTTGGTAGTATAGTCAATTTCACAATATTGATTCTTCCTACCCAAGAATGTGGAATATCTCTTCATCTGTTTATGTTGCCTTTGATTTATTTCATCAGTATCATATAATTTTCTGTATACCGTTCTTTTGTCTCCTTAGGTAGGCTCACTTCTAGATATTTAATTCTTTTTGTTGCAATGATTGATTCCTTAAAAATCTTTCTGATTTTTAATTGTTAGTATATAGGAATGCAAGTGATTTCTGAGTATTGATTTTGTATCCTGCAACTTTGCTAAACTCACTGATTAGCTCTAGTAATTTTCTGATAGTATCTTTAGGGTTTTCTATGTACAGTATCATGTCATCTGCAAACAGTGAAAAAAAAATTTCTTCTTTTCTAATCTGGATTCCTTTTATTTCTTTTCCTTCTCTGATTGCTGCAGCTAAGACTTCCAGAATTATATTGAATAATAGTGTGAGAATGCACAACCTTGTCTTGTTCCTGATCTTAGGGGGAATGCTTTCAGTTTTTCACCATTGAGAATAACGTTTACTGTGGGCTTATCATATATGGCCTTTACTATGTTGACTTCTATGCCCATTTTTGAAGAATTTTAGTCATAAATGAGTGCTGAATTTTGTCAAAGGCTTTTTCTGCATCTATTAAGATTATCTTATGGTTTTATCTTTAGATTTGTTAATATGTATATCACATGTATTGATTGCATATATTGAAGAATCCTTGCATTCCTGGAATAAACCCAACTTGATCATGGTATATGAGTTTCTAATGTGTTGTTGAAGTCTGTTAGCTAGAATTTTGTTGAGGATATTTGCATCTACGTTCATCAATGATATTGGCCTGTAGTTTTATTTTGTGTGTGTGTGTGTGTGTGTTGTCTTTGTCTGGTTTTGGTATCAGGGCGATGGCAGCCTCATAGAATGAGTTTGGAAGTGTTCCTTCCTCTGCAATTTTTTGAAAGAGTTTTAGAAGGATAGGCATTAACTCTTTTCTAAATGTTTGATGAAATTCACCTGTGAAGCCATCTGGTCCTGGGTTTTTATTTTTGGGGAGATTTTTTATCACAGTTTCCATTTCAGTGCTTGCAATTGAAGTGAAGGTAAAAGTCGCTCAGTTGTATCCAACTCTGCAACCCCATGGATTATATAGTCCATGGAATTCTCCAAGGCAGAGTACTGGAGTGGGTAGTCTTTCCCTTCTCCAGGAGATCTTCTCAACCCAGGGACTGAACCCAGGTCTTGTTCATAATTTCTATTTATTCCTGGTTCAGCCTTGGAAAATTGAACTATTCTAAGAATCTGTCCATTTCTTCCAGGTTAACTATTTTATTGCCATATAGTTGCTCATAATAGTCTCTTATAATTCTTTGTATTTCTGCATTGTCTGTTGTAACCTCTCCTTTTTCATTTCTAATTTTGTTGATTTGATTCTTCTCCCTTTTTTTAAAATAGGTCTGGTTAAATGTTTGTCAGTTTTGTTTATCTTCTCAAAGAGTCAGCATTTGGTTTTATTAATCTTTACTATTGTTTCTTTCATTTATTTTCATTTATTTCTACTCTGATTTTTATGGTTTCTTTCCTTCTGCTAATTTTGGGGTTATTGTTCTCCTTTTGCTAGCTATTTTAGGTGTAAAGTTAGGTTGTCTATTCAGTATTTTTCTTCTTTCTTGAGGTAGGATTGTATTGCTATAAACTTACATCTTAGAACTGTTTTTGCTGTATCCCATAAGTATTGAGTTGTCTTGTTTTCATTGCCATTTGTTTCTAGATTCTTTTAAATTTCCCTTTTGATTTCCTCAGTAGCTGTTCATTATTTAGAAACATATTGTTTAATCTACATGTGTTTGTGTTTTTTACAGGCTTTTTTTTTTTCCTTCTTGTAGTTGATATCTAATCTCATAGCACTGTGATAAGAAAAGATGCTTGATTACAATTTCAATTTTCTTAAATTTACTGATTTGTGATCCAAGATGTGGTCTATCCTGGAGAATGTTCTGTGTGCACCTGAGAAGATGTATTCTGCATTTGGATGCAAAGTCCTGAAGATATCAATGAGACCCATCTGGTCTAATGTATCATTTAAGATGTGTTTCCTTATTATGTTCTGTTTTGATGATCTGCTCATTGGTGTAAATTCGGTGTTAAACTCTCCTACTGTTATTGTGTTACTGTTAATTTCTCCTTTCATGTCTGTGTTTGTCTTATGTATTGAGGTATTCCTATATAGACTGCCTAGATATTTACAATTGTTATGTCTTCCTCTTGGATTGATCCTTTGATCATTATGTAGAGTCCTTCCTTATCTCTTGTAATAATTTTTATTTTAAGGTCTATTTTGTCGGATATGAGGATTGCTACTCCAGCTTTCTTTTGCTTTCCATTTGCATGGAATATATTTTTCCATCCTCTCAGTTTCAGTCTATATGTGTCTTTAAGTATGAAGTGGATTTCTTGTAGACAGAATATATATGCTTCTTGTTTTTGTATGCAATCAGCAAGTCTGTATCTTTTGTGTGGAGTGTTTAATTCATATAAAGTAATTATTGATATATATGTTCTATTGCCATTTTCTTAATTGTTTGGGGTTTGTTTTTTGTAGATCTTTTTCTTCTCTTGTATTTCCTGACTATATAAATCCCTTTAACATTAGTTGTAAAGCTGGTTTGGTGGTACTGAATTCTCTTAACTTCTGCTTGTCTGTAAAACTTTTTATTTCTCCATCAATTTTTGAATGAGATCCTTGCCAGGTAGAGTAATCTGGTTGTTGATTTTTCCCTTTCAGTACTTTAAATATACCTTGCCATTTCTTTCTTGCCTGCAGAGTTTCTGCTGAAAAATCAACTGTTAAGAGTATGGGTTTCCCTTCTGTGCTACTTGTTGCTGCTTTTAATATTATTTCTTTGTATTTACTCTTTGTTAGTTTGATTAGCATGTGTCTTGTCATGTTTCTCTTTGGGTTTACCCTATATGGGGCTCTTTGTACCTCTTGGACTTGATTGACTATTTCCTTTTCATGCTGAGGAAATTTTCAACTATAATCTTTTCAAAAATTTTTTCATACCCTTTTTCTTTTTCTATTCTTCTTCTGGGACCCATATACTTCATATATTGGTGTGTTTAATGTTGTTCCAGAGATCTCTGAGGCTGTTCTCAGTTCTTTCATTCTTTTTACTTTATTCAGCTCTTCAGTAGCTATGTCCACCATTTTATCTTCCAGCTCACTGATTTGTTCTTCTGCCTCAGAAATTCTCCTATTGATTTCTTCTAGAATATTTTTAAATTCAGTAACTGTGCTGTTTGTCTCTGTATGTTTATTCTTCCATTCTTCTAGGTATTTTTAATTGATTCTTGCATTTTCTACATTTTATTATCAAGGTTTTAGATAATCCTTACTATTATTATTCTGAATTCCTTTTCAGGTACTTGTCTAATTCCTCTTCATTTATTTGGACTTGTGTGTTTCTAGTTTGTGCCTTCATTTGTGCAGTATTTCTCTGCCTTTTAATTTTTTAACTTACTGTGCTGAGGTCTCTTTTTTCCAGGCTTCAAGGTTGAATTCTTCCTTTCTTTCAGTTTCTGCCCTTGTAAGTTTGGTCCAATGGTTTGTGTAAGGTTCCTATAGGGTGCAACTTTTTCTTGCTTTCCGGTGGGAGGAGGTGAGTTTGGTTGTTGTTGTTTTGCCTCTGATGGCCATGGCTGAGTGAGGTAGTAATCCTATTGCTCTTGATTGTTTTTGAATTTTTGTTTTGTTTGGTGTTTGATGAGGCATCCTGCACAGGGTAGTAGTTGGGTGATGCTGGGTCTTGTATACAAGTGATTGCCTTTGTGGGAGTTCTCACTATTTGATAGTCCATAGGGTTAGGAGTTGTCTGGTAGTTTAGAGTCTTGGAGTCTGTGCTCCCAGTCCAAAGGCTCAGGGCTTGATCTCTGGCCAGAAAAGAAGATTCCACAGGTGGTTTGTTATGGTATTAAATGGAATTGAAAAAAATGCCCCCAAATAAGAACCAAAGACAGACTGCAAAGAACTGGCAATTACAAAATCAGGCAAATAATAACTAAAATAATTGAATATACTCATATACATATACACCCATAAGCAAAATCAAAACAGTTCAACAAAAAGTATAATAGATTGAGCTGGTGAACAAAGGAAACCAAAATATATATACACCAATTAAGAACAAAACTAACTAGAGCATAAACTATAAAATAAACAAAAATAAAGCAAGGTGCCAACTGGGGAATAAAGCAATGAAAACAAAACTAACAAATATGGTGAGAAAAAGAAAGGAAAGAAAGAAAAAAAGAAAGAATAGAAATGCAAAGATAAATACAGGCCAATAAAGAAGATTTGTATATGTTAAATATAACTGCAAGAGGGAAAGAACACTAGGAAAAGCAAACAGAGGAAGAAATGCACAAAAATAACAATAAGTTTAAAATTTTTAAATTTAAAAAGGGGATAAAAAGGAAAATTCTACAGAAGTGCAAAAGACCAATATAGAGGCAGAAATTTATAACAGAAATATAAATTGTGATTGAAAAAAACTCAAAAGCTTAAATAGATTTAATAGTGTTAATAAAATTGACAACTAAAACAGAGGCAGGAGGAAAATAGGAAAAACAAATTTAAAGAGAAACGAAAAAAAAAATCCAAAAGAAACTGCAGAACAAGTCAAAATATAAGAATAATAAGTGTTTTTCTTGAGTCTCTGCTGTTTGTGTCCTTTCCCTTGCTAGGAGTCACAATCTACATGGCCTCCCTAGGATGCCTTCCAAAACTGCACTGGTCTCTGGACCTGTTGTGGGGGCAGCTCAGACTCTATAATCTGGTCCTATTCCTGTGTGTTCTTACCTCCGATGTCCACAGCTGTCAGAACCAGTGTATTTTCTTTTGTGGGAGCTCTTAATGTCCTTTTCTATATTCCATAGACACATAGTCTGCCTAGTTGATTGTGTGGATTTATTGTTTTTATTTTTTTAATTAATTAATTAATTTTTTATTTTACTTTACAATTCTGTATTGGTTTTGCCATACATTGACATGAATCCACCACGGGTGTACATGCGTTCCCAAACATGAACCCCCCTTCCACCCCCCTCCCCATAACATCTCTCTGGGTCATCCCCGTGTGTGGATTTAATCTCCAACTTCTACAGCTGGTGGAAAGGTTTTGCGTCTTCTTCTTAGTCACACTGCCCCTGGGTTTCAACTGTGGGTTTATCTCCTTCTATGCATGTGGGTCATCCACTGGGGTTTGCTGCTGAGGCTGCCCTGAAGGAATGCCCCAGTGAGTACCATGGGTGCAGGTGGTGCAGTTGCTTGGGTCGCAGGGATTCTGGCAGCACCAGGTACTCAGGGGAGTTGGTAGCTAGACCAACAGGAAATACAGTGCTCTAGAAGGTATGGCAATTCACTCCAGCATTCTTGCCTGGTGAACAACCCTAACAGAGAAGCCTGGCAGGCTGCAGTCCACAGAGTTTCAAAGAGTTGACATGACTGAAGCAACTCCATATGCATAGATGCAAGACTTTTTTTTGCCAGTGGCAGTTCTGCCCCAGTGAGTGTTGAGCATGAAGCTGGCACAGCTGCTTGGGTCACAGGGACCCTAGAGGCAGCAAGTGTGCAGGGACATGGACTGCCTCAGTTGCAGGAGTTAGGGCCCTATCAGAGTCTTTTTTCAATCCTCTGACAGCTGGTGACCAGAAGGCCTCTTTGGCTAGTTTTTCTCTATTGCTCTGCCCATTCAGGCACTTAGAGGGCTCCTTTTCTTGGGGTCCTTCTCTGTTGTTTGGCACACCAGGCACTTAAAGGGGCACCCTGGGTGGGTGTTACTCTGTTGTTCCATACCTCAGGCACTTGATGGGCCACCCTCTTTTGTTCAGCTGTTGGTGCTGACATATGGGGAGGGAGAGGCTACGGTGATGGCTCAACCCCCTTCACAGGACTCAGCAATATCGCCTTGCTTCCATGGCTGCCTGGCTTTCTTCCACAGGCATTTCCCACCACAATGTTTACCCCCATGACCCCTTGCTCCATCTCCTAGTAGTAAACAGCAGCCCTTGCTCTGAGATTGTTCTACAATCCCTATACTCCAGCTCCCAGTTGCTGTACCTTCTAGGGGACCTGTGTCCCTGTTTGGGGGTACATATGGCTGTGGCAAGGATTGTCTGATTCTCATTTCATTTATGCTGTCATAGATCAGCTGCTTCACTCTCAGTCTCAAATGTTTCTCCTCTGACCCAGACAATTGCACTGAGGTGGGGATTGGACCCTTGCTTCAGTTCCTCCACCCACGGAGGGCAAGGTGTAGTTAATAGGCAGTCTTACCAACACTCTTGTTTTTTCACCCTAGTTCCTGCATCTTACCAAGTTTTTCATGGTTCTATATATTCTTTTTCAGTGGTCAGGTACTCCTGTCCACTCTCAGCTGGTGTTCTGCAAGCACTTCTGTGTCTGAAGGTGTATTCCTGATGTATCGTTGGAGAGAGATGTAACTCCACATCCACCTACTTCTCCACCATCTTGTTATATCCATTTGCTTTTTTATTTATCTTTTTTTTTTCATACGACTTGACTGTCAACTTTTCCCTGATTTTATCTCTTTGTTATTAATTGGACTTGTAGGGGAAATTTCTTGAAAACTCCATTTGCTAAAGCCTCAGACTTCCTGATTTCAAAACTTATCACAAAGCTACGGTAATGAAAACAGTGTGTGAGTGGCATAAATATAGATGTACAGATTAGTGAAAGAGAAAGTAGAGTTCAGAAATAAGCTGTTACATTTATGGTCAAGTATTTCTGAAAGAGTGTCAAAACAAATTAAAAAGAATAGTCTTCTTTTCAACAAATGGCATGGCTGTATTACTCTATATACTGAAAACCACAGAACTGTATACACTAAGGTGAATTTTGCATGTAATCATATGTCAATAGAGTTGTTTAAATTTTCTTTTAAAAATCCATCTGATGTAAACCCACTTTATCAAAAGAATACTATATTTGGGATCAAGCATCTTATACAAATTGCCAATTAATTTGGAAATAAAATTTCAGAACTAATTAGGAAATAATATAAAGGGAACTGAATAGCAGATCTCAGCTGTGCATTTGGCAAAACAAGCACCTACATACATCTTCATAGATGAAACTTTGCTCAAACATCAACTAAATGGCTCATCATACATACCTGAAATCAGGCCAGAGAATGAAGTTACAAGAAAAAAGGCAAGAAAATGTCAGTGGATTTGAGGCACCATGTTCTTTATCCGAGAGAAAAAAATCAAAATAAAACCTTGAAATTGCATTAGGCTGTTGTTGTGTCAGTGGTAATGTTTCAGTGCAGTTCAGTTCAGTTGCTCAGTCGTATCTGACTCTTTGTGACCCCATGAACCACAGGACTCCAGGCCTCCCTGGAGGCCCTGGAGTTGGTCCATCATCAATCCCCGGAGTTCACCCAAACCCATGTCCATTGAGTCAGAGACACCAGCCAACCATCTCATCCTCTGTCGTCCCCTTCTCCTGCTCTCAATCTTTGCCAGCATCAGGGTATTTTCAAATAAGTCAGCTCTTCGTATCAGGTGGCCAAAGTACTGGAGTTTCAGCATCAAGATCAGTCCTTCTTATGAACACCCAGGACTGATCTTGTTTAGGATGGACTGATTGGATCTCCTTGCAGACCAAGGGACTCTCAAGAACCTTCTCCCAACACCACAGCTCAAAAGCATCAATTCGTCAGTGCTCAGCTTTCTTTATAGTCCAACTCTCACATCCGTACATGACTAATGGAAAAACCAAAGCCTTGACTAGATGGACCTTTGTTGGCAAAGTAATGTCTCTGCTTTTTAATATGCTACCTAGGTTGGTCATAACTTTTCTTCCAAGGAGTAAGTGTCTTTTAATTTCATGGATGCAATCACCATCCGCAGTGATTTTGGAGCTCAGAAAAATAAAATCAGGTACTGTTTCCACTGTCTCCCCATCTATTTACCATAAAGTGATGGGCCAGATGCCATGATCTTCATTTTCTGAATGTTGAGCTTTAAGCCAACTTTTTCACTTTTCTCTTTCACTTTCATCAAGAGGCTCTTTAGTATTTCTTCGCTTTCTGCCATAAGAGTGGTGTCATCTGCATATTTAAGGTTATTGATATTTCTCCCAGCAATCTTGATTCCAGCTTGTGCTTCCTCCAGCCCAGCGTTTCTCATGATGTACTCTTCATATAAGTTAAATAAGCAGGGTGACAATATACAGCCTTGACGTACTCTTTTCCCTATTTGGAACCAGTCTGTTGTTCCATGTCCAGTTCTAACTGTTGCTTCCTGACCTACATACAGGTTTCTCAAGAGGCAGGTCGAGTGGTCTGGTATTCTCATCTCTTTCAGAATTTTCCATAGTTTATTGTGATCCACACAGTCAAAGGCTTTGGCATAGTCAATAAAGCAGAAATGGATGTTTTTCTGGAACTCTCTCGCTTTTTCAATAATCCAGCAGATGTTGGCAATTTGATCTCTGGTTCCTCTGCCTTTTCTAAAACCAGCTTGAACATCTAGAAGTTCACGGTTAACATATTGCTGAAGACTGGCTTGGAGAATTTTAAGCCTGGCTTGGCGAATTTTAAACATTACTTTACTAGTGTGTGAGATGAGTGCAATTATGAAGTAGTTTGAGCATTTTGGGCATTGCCTTTCTTTGGGATTGGAATGAAAACTGACCTTTTCCAGTCCTGTGGCCACTGCTGAGTTTTCCAAATTTGCTGGCATATTGAGTGCACGACTTTCAGAGCATCATCATTCAGAATTTGAAAAAGCTCAACTGGAATTCCATTACTTCCACTAGCTTTGTTCGTAGTGATGCTTTCTAAGGCCCACTTGACTTCACATTCCAGGATGTCTGGCTCTAGGTGAGTGACCACACTATTGTGATTATCTGGGTCATGAAGAGTATTTTCGTACAGTTCTTCTGTGTATTCACCTCTTCTTAATATCTTCTGCTTCTGTTAGGTCCATACCATTTCTGTCCTTTATCAAGCCCATCTTTGCATGAAATGTTCCCTTGGTATCTCTGATTTTCTTAAAGATATCTCGGGTCTCTCCCAATCTATGGTTTTCCTCTATTTCTTAGCATTGATCGCTGAGGAAGGCTTTCTTATCTTTCCTTGCTGTTCTTTGGAACTCTGCATTCAGATGCTTATATCTTTCCTTTTCTCCTTTGTTTTCACTTCTCTTCTTTTCACAGCTGTTTGTAAGGCCTCCTCAGACAGCCATTTTGCTTTTTTGCATTTCTTTTCCATGAGCATGGTCTTAATCTCTGTCTCCTATACAATGTCATGAACCTCCATCCATAGTTCATCAGGCATTCTGTCTATCAGATCTAGTCCCTTAAATCTATTTCTCATGTCCATTGTATAGTCATAAGGGATTATATTTAGGTCATACCTGAATGTTCTAGTGGTTTTCCCTACTTTCTTCAATTTAAGTATGAATTTGGCAATAAGGAGTTCATAATCTGAGCCACAGTCAGCTCCCAGTCTTGTCTTGCTGACTGTATAGCGTTTCTCCATCTTTGGCTGCAAAGACTATAATTAATCTGATTTTGGTGTTGACCATCTGGTGATGTCCATGTGTAGAGTCTTCTCTTGTGTTGTTGGAAGAGGGTGTTTGCTATGATCAGTGCATTCTCTTGGCAAAACTCTAATAGCCTTTGCCCTGCTTCATTCTGTAGTCCAAGGCCAAATCTGCCTGTTACTCTGGGTGTTTCTTGACTTCCTACTTTTGCATTCCAGTCTCTTACAATGAAAAGGACATCTTTTGGGGGTGTTAGTTCTAAAAGTTCTTAGGTGTTCATAGAACTGTTCAACTTCAGCTTCTTCAGTGTTACTGGTTGGGGCATAGGCTTGGATCACCATGATATTGAATGGTTTGCCTTGGAAATGAACAGAGATCATTCTGTTGTTTTTGAGATTGCATCCAAGTACTGCATTTAAGACTCTTTTGTTGACCATAATGGCTACTCCATTTCTTCTGAGGGATCCCTGCCCACAGTAGTAGATATAATGGTCATCTGAGTTAAATTCACCCATTCCAGTCCATTTTAGTTTGCTGATTCCTAGAGTGTTGACGTTCACTCTTGTCATCTCCTTTTGACCACTTCCAGTTTGCCTTGATTCATGGACCTAACATTCCAGTTTCCGATGCAATATTGATATTTACAGCATCTGACCTTGCTTCTATCACCTGTCACATCCACAACTGGGTGTTGTTTTTGCTTTGGTTCCATCCCTTCATTCTTTCTGGAGTTATTTCTCCACTGATCTCCTGTAGCATATTGAGCACCTACCAACTTGGGGAATTCCTCTTTCAGTATCCTATCATTTTGCCTTTTCATACTGTTTATGGGGTTCTTAAGGCAAGAATACTGAAGTGGTTTGCCATTCCCTTCCCTAGTGGACCACATTCTGTCAGACCTCTCCACCATTACCCGTCTGTCTTGGGTGGCCCCACACAGCATGGCTTAGTTTCACTAAGTTAAGCAAGGCTGTGGTCCATGTGATCAGATTGGCTAGTTTTCTGTGATTATGATTTCAGTGTGTCTGCCCTCTGATGCCCTCTTGCAACACCTACTGTCTTACTTGGGTTTCTCTTACCTTGGAAGTGGGGTATCTCTTCAGGGCTGTTCCATCAATGTGCAGCCACTGCTCCTTACCTTGGATGAGGTCACCCCTCCTGACCTTGAACGTGGAGTAGCTCCTCTCGGCCCTCCTGCACCAGCACAGCCGCCATTCTTTGGACGTGGAGTTGCTCCCCTCGGACATTGCCCCTGACCCCAGACATTGGGTAGCTCCTCTCGGCCTTCGCCCCTAAACCATTCAGGTATGACCTAAGTCAAATCCCTTATGACTATACAGTGGAAGTGAGAAATAGATTTAAGGGACTAAATCTGATAGACGATCATCAGACATAGGCAAATTACAATAGTAGTAGTGAAAACTAATGGATCTCAAAATTAAAAAGAAAAGAATTATCTCTATTGCAGCTTTAATGGATACTGACATTTCTGATGAACAGAAATAATGCTTAGATATTAGAACTTCATGAGCTAATTAATAGATATATTAATTCTTTAGATGCCTGTGTGATACTATCTGAAGAACTAACTCAGAGAAAATAATTTTATCAACAAATTAATATTTACATCAATTTATCCATGTTCATGTTTTAGTTATTCTTTGGGGGAGGATATTGGGAGAGGAAGTGATGGGTAACTATAGAAACAGCCAACACCTCATGGGGCATTTTCTTTTTTTTTTTTTTCAATGAACATTTGATTGTTTTATTAATAAAATATAGGCAAGAATTATAACCCTCTCTGGTGAAACTTCTCAAATAATTTTTTGTAGAAGGCCTTGAGATGTATCAGTTATAAAACATATTAAAATGAAAACATTTTTAAAGTACAAATACAAACCAGTACTTTATACAAGAATTCTCTACAAAGTTTGTCAATTGATGTAAAAAATAATTTGTTTCAACTGAATATAAGGCACGTTCAGTATCTGTGATTTTGCAGAATTATTTTCTTTTTTTTGCTTTGTTGGAGACTTTTCTCTTTGCTGGTCCTGATTTTTTCAAGCAACATGCTTAATAAGCACTTGAATTAGATTTTGGGGAGAATGAACTGTGAACAAACCAGTTAGTCTATTAGAAAGTCATTAAGATTTACTTCCTTCTATAATCTAGATGCTCTATGGAGCCACCATCACTTTCTTCCTCACATCATCAAATTATGCAAAGAAAAACACAAAATAATTTTTTCAGAGACCCCAGGGTTAAAGCCCATTGTTTTTACCGTGAATATGATTGCTGTAAACCTCTGGAGATCTTGTCAGTCTTCAAGGAACATAAGTCCTTCTGGAGTTTTTACCCAACTTTTTTATTCTAGGTTATTTTAGTAGAAATACTCTGGTTTTGCTCTTTGGACAAGTTGGTAAATCTCAGAAAACATCATGAGACTCAGGTTAACTAGTCTGCTTAACATTTTGATTACACAACTCCATGCAAAGGGAGGCATTGCTTCATCTTTGGAATTGTTCCCCTTTCTGTTGCCTCAGGGATTTAATCTGCTTGTAACATCCATCAAAGAACTCCACTGTTCTAAAATTGTTGGGGACAAAGGAACTTAGATTCAAATTTAATTAAATAAATGCTACTGTGTATCCCCTGTATGCCAGAATAATCTGCTAGGTTCTTGAGATTTAAAAGTGATCAATTAGATATGATCCTTCATGCATTTTAAAATGTCCTTCAAATTTGATATTATTTTCTTCAACATTTTCATTATTTAGAGACAAATGAATTCAGAGAGATTGACTATCCTTTTTAAAAGTTCTCTATCAAGTGCTTTTACTAGCTATCATTAGAAAATAATTGTCCCAAGTAGGAGAGAGTAGAAAAAATCAAAACTAGCCAATCAGAGATCCAGATGTTTTGCATCGTAAAACATGAAACCATAATCTATTCCCAGTCCTACTACTAGTCATTCCAGTTAGCTTTTATAGGTTCACTTTCTCTTCTAGAAAACTGGTACAATAAAGCTTGTATCTCTATATCCTTTACAATGGTGTTGAAGGAAAATTATTATGACCTACAGATTATCAAAGCTATTTGACATCTTAGATCAAAGGTGACATATCTATTTTTAATTAATTTATTTATTTTAATTGGAGGCTAATTACTTTACAGTATTGTAGTGTTTTTTTGCCATACATTGCAATGAATCAGCCATGAGTGTACACATGTCCCCCATCCAGCACCCCCTTCCCACCTCCCTCCCCAGCTCATCCCCCAGGGTCATCCCAGTGCACCAGCCCTGAGCGTCCTGTCTCATACATCAAGCCTGGACTGGTGATTTATTTCACATATGGTAATATACGTGTTTCAATGCTATTCTCTCAAATCATCCCACCCTCGCCTTCTCCCACAGAGTCCAAAAGTCTGTTATTTACATCTGTGTCTCTTTTGCTGTCTCACATATAGGGTCATCATTACCATCTTTCTAAATTCCATATATATGCATTAATATACTGTATTGGTGTTTTCCTTTCTGACTTACTTCACTCTGTATAACAAGCTCCAGTTTCATCCACCTCATTAGAACTAATTCAAATGCATTCTTTTTAATAGCTGAATGATATTCCATTGTGTATAAATACCACAGCGTTCTTATCCATTCATCTGCCGATGGACATCTTGGTTGCTTCCATGTCCTAGCTATTATAAACAGTGCTGCAATGAACATTGGGGTACACGTGTCTCTTTCAATTCTGGTTTCCTTTATGCCCAGCAGTGGGACTCCTGGGTCATATGGCAGTTCTATTTTCAGTTTTTTTTTTGTTGTTGTTGTTGTTGTTGTTTTTGTGTTTTTTTTTTTTTTTAAAGAATCTCCACACTATTCTCCATAGTGGCTGTACTAGTTTGCATTCCCACCAACACTGCAAGAGGGTTCCCTTTTCTCCACACCCTCTCCAGCATTTATTGTTTGTAGACTTTTTAATAGCAGCCATTCTGACCGGTATGAAATAGTACCTCATTGTGGTTTTAATTTGCATTTCTCTGATAATGAGTGATGTTGAGCATCGTTTCATGTGTTTGTTCACCATCTGTATGCCTTTTTTGGAGAAATGTCTGTTTAGTTCTTTGGCCCAGTTTTTTATTGGGTCATTTATTTTTCTGGAATTAAGCTGCAGGAGCTGCTTGTATATTTTTGAGATTAATTCTTTGTCAGTTGCATCGTTTGTGTTATTTTCTCCCATTCTGAAGGCTAGCTTTTCACTTTGTGTATGGTTTCCTTCATTGTGTAAAAGCTTTTAAGTTTAATTACATCCTATTTGTTTATTTTTGCTTCTATTTCCATTACTCTGGAAGGTGGGTCATAGAGGATCCTGCTGTGATTTATGTCAGAGAGTGTTTTTCCTGTTTTCCTTTATGAGTTTTCTGGTCTTACATTTATTTTTTAATTCATTTTGAGTTTATTTTTGTGTATGATGTTAGAAAGTGTGACATATATTTTAAAGAAAAAAATGTTAGCTGTTATTTCACCATATTTAGAGAGCACAAAGTTGCATTACTTTTTATCTAAAATGATTTAGTATATAGAATATAGTATACAATGTCTTGTTCGCTCCAAAGAGTAAACACGTAATTATTGAATGCGATTGAAAGATTTTTCAGGAGGATGAAATAAATAAAGTGTGTTGTAATGATTCAGTATTTTATTCTTAATATTGACATAAGTCTTGCAGTTTAGTTTCAAAAGGAAAATAGGCAGGGGAAAGAGGGGGAAGCAATACTACCCTCATGTGTGGACAAACCATCTAGATGTGATTTGACTATGCTAGTATCTGATAATAAAATCCTCTAGCCACCATACACAGATACAGGTGCCCTGACATATAGTCCATGTGGTTCTAGAACTAAAGTTACTAGGAAAGGTCTAATGATATCTGGTTCCTCAATCAAGTGTTTCCAAATAAAATGTCCTTAGATCCAGAAGGAAAAAGGCCATGCACACATTTTTTGTAAAACTTTTGTTCTGTCAAAGGTTGGTTTTTACTGTACCTGAGGTCATCAATTAGGCTGCTAGGCTGTGGACCTTGAGCGTGTCCTCTTTTATTCACTCATATTTGGTCATAATAGAAGAGGAAGCAAGCATCTGCCATTTCTTCTGGGCTAGATCAGTTCTGTCCTCTGCCAAACATCTTCATCATCTTTCATAGAATGTGATGGGATCTTCTTCCTTATTAGTAGTAGTAATATCTTTCTGCTGTAGGGTGGCATGACAAACATCCTTTATTTTAACTTCTACTATAAACCTATGAGGCAGGTTAGACAATTAATTGACCTCACTTTTTATGAATATTGAAATAAAATTCAGAGAGATTACCTGACATATTCAAGGTCACTCCATAATGCAGTGATAAAACACACTGTACTTTTATCAGTGTTTATCAGTCAGTGATTCCCAGACCAGCATCACATGGAAACTTGCTAGCTTTCCCCTACAGATGCCTACAGCTTATTCCCGTGAGTCCGCAAATGTTACCTTACCTGAAAAAAGGGATTTTGCAAATGTAATTAAGAATCTTATGCTAGTTATATCTGAGTTGTCCTAATGTAATCACAAGAGTCCAAACAAGAGAGAGGCAGAAAGATCAAGGTGCAGGGAGATTAACAACAGCAGCAAAGGTCAGAGTGTGCTCTAGAAGGTGGAAAAATCAAGGAAATAGATTCTTCCCATGAACTAGGGAGAAAGAATATAGTCCTGCTGACCTATTTTTGGATTTCTCAGCTCCATAATGATAAGATACTGCATTTATGTTGCTGTAAGTCACTAAATCTGTGTCAATTTCTTATAGAAGCAATAGGAAATTAATACACAGGGTGGGGATGAGGGTGGGATGCAGTATCCTATGCTTTAAAAACCTTAAAGGTAATTCTGATGGTTAAGTTTGAGTAACATTGTTCAGACCATTCGGTAAAAATTTAAACATGCCGATAAGATTCATAACCAATGAGGAAGAATTTCTCAATAGAATTAATGCATAGAAAAAACTGTAAAGAAAATGGGGCTAAGGCCAGTGAGAAGAAACTGAGAACCCATTTAGCAAATAGAGACTAAACAGATGAAGAACTCCTATATGTGTGAAGATTTTTAAAAAAGCTTATCCATGTCAATGCAGGAGTGAGACGCTTGAGAAATGAGCTGAGAGAGGATACTATGTACTTAGTCATTTTATCATTTGGAAAAACTACATAAATAAATCAAACTCATGGCCTCTAAAACATCCATTCAGTCGAATCACTATTCTTTCTTAGAATCCATGAAGAGAGGTCGGAGACATAGATGAAAAAAGAAGAAAAAAAAAAACTCTATTTTTACTAAATTCTAATTGAAGTCTAGCATTTCCTTCAATTGTGAATGTAACAAATAAACCACATGGTAATGGCGGAAATTGTTACTTAGTCATCAATAGAAACCACATATACTTTTCTATTACAACTGTTGCAGATGTCTGTTAATATCATTTATACTCTTTACTACTGTAAAGTTATGATAGAGATGAGATACACTACTGAATCCTTGTTAAACAATGTGGTCAATGTGGTGACACAAAAACATATGTATTATTTTATCGCAAACTTATCTTTTTATATTTAAAAGATAACTGTCTTCCAAAAGCTTGTTTTTAAAAATTATATATATGCATATATATATTATATTTAAAATCTTATTCTGAGAAAAGTTTCATAGGATACTTCAGACCATCCAAAGGACTAATGACAATAATTAATTAATTATTATGAGACATAATGTGTGTGATATAAATAAGACAAGTATCATTATAGCATATTTATAAGTAATGAAAAGAAACTAAAACCTTGTTTAATATCACACAAATCAGACTAAATGTATAAGGACAGGGCCCTTTTCTTTGTTTTCTCAGGTGTCCATCTGAGCATCTCCAATACTTTCAGATGCCAAATTGGTTTGATTTCCACCTAATCACAGAGCTTTAAAGTCCCACCTTACTTTTTTTTAAATTTATTTATTTTTTATGTTACTTTACAATACTGTATTGGTTTTGCTGTACATTGACATGAATCCTCCACGGGTGTACATGAGCTTCCAATCCTGAATCCCCCTCCCACCTCTCTCTCCATATCATCTCTCTGAGTCATCCCAGTGCACCACCCCCAAGCATCCTGTATCCTGTATTGAACCTAGACTGGTGATTCGTTTCTTACATGATATACACAATGGAGTATTACTCAGCCATTAAAAAGAATACATTTGAATCCGTTCTAATGAGGTGTATGAAACTGGAGCCAATTACACAGAGTGAAGTTAGCCAGAAAGAAAAACACCAATGCAGTATACTAACACATATATTTGGAAGTTACTTTTGAATTATACTGATTGATGCATCTCAAAAACTTGAGGGAGATAGTCTAAATACCTTGAGAACTAGGCTATGCCAACTTTCTGTTTTCCCTGTGTTGCACTGGCTTCCAAATCAGTTAATGATTGACATGCCTCCCACAAAATGACTTCAACTCTCTGCTAAGGACCTGGGAAAGAGCAAAAAAGCAAAACCTGACATAGACAATAAAACAGCTGAAAAGATGGCTTTGAAATAAGATATCGTCCACTGAACAGGTTCCAAGAGTGTATTTTGTTCATACCTACTATATGACTTAAAGGGACTTTGAAGTTCACTTTCAAAACTGCAACTGTTTGAATGTGGTGCATCAAGATATTCTATGATATGAGGATAGGTGGATATCTTAGCCTCATGGATACTCAATGCTAGATGAACCATGAATATTTGGGAGTTCAGGGTTAATTCAAATGTTTCTCCAGAATGTTATTTGTTCATCCAGAGCTTATCAAAATGATCTGAATAGTTTCACCATCCAAAATCAGCTGACACTTAAGTGAGAATTAATTTTCCATTGAGATTTCTCTTTCTCCTTTCTACCAGAAATCCATGCACTGTCTCAAGGTTATGCAACTGACAGATCCTAAAAGGTCTGGGAAGTAAAAACAAACAAAAAAGTAAATAGCAATTAATTCAATGTGAAACCTAGGTACAGAGAATTAACTTCCTAAGTAAATACTGCAGGTCTTTACACATTGTACTCTGTTAGTATCTGAAAAGGATACTATAGACAGTAAAAAAAATCTGCCTGCAGTGTAGGAGATCCAGGTTTGATCTCTGAATTGGGAAGATCCCCTAGAGAAGGGAATTGTTACCCACTCCAGTATTCTTGTCCAGAGAATTCCATGGACAGAAGAGCCTGGTGAGCTACAGTCCATGGGGTCACAAAGAGCTGGACACAACTGACTGACTAACACTTTCACACTTTTCACTTCATAGATCTAGTTACTTACATGTACTAGTATAGGAAACTAATAAAGCCTTATTCATTCTCACTGCATTGTCCAAAATATAGATTCTACCATGAAGTAGCAAATTTGGAGAGTTGCAAAGATTAGAAGAAAGAGCTGTAAAGATGATTAAGGCTTGAGGATTCAAATCTAGAAGGAAAGACTCAAAAAACAAGAACTATTTATCATGGAAGAAAAAGCAGAGTAACACAATACATAAGAATAAAAGCAATAAAGAAAGATGGAAAAAATATCCTAGATAAAGATAGAGATCAACTGTGGTTCCTTTACTCTGAGATCAAAACCAAAGGAAAACATTGTAAGCTGCTCTGAGAAATAGGCTGATCTTCAATTTGTTCAATTTCAAGGTGAATTACCATTGGAAATTGTGTAATCACCACTCTCAAAAATTTTGATTGAAATAATATTTTCTCTTGTATCATTTAATTTTGGTCTATCTTGAATTGGACTTCCCTGGTGGCTTAGATGATAAAGTGTCTGCCTACAATGTGGGAGACCTGAGTTCAATCCCTGGGTCAGGAAGATCTCCTGGAAAAGGAAATGGCCACCGACAGTATTCTTGCCTGGAAAATCCCATGGACAGAGGAGCCTGGTAGGCTACAGTCCATGGGGTTGCAAAGAGTAGGACACGACTGAGCAACTTCATTCACTCACTCACTCATCTAGAATTAAGAGAATTGACAAGAAAATTTTTCAAGGACCATTCCTGTAAATGTATCCTGATATATTGTGTATTGTGTATGCTGTGACAAGAACAAATGAGATCACCAAGAAGGCTTGCTTCTAGAAACTTCCATGTTCAAAGAGGTACTCCAGCAATGGCTGGAGGGAATTCTGCACCAAGAAAGAGGCATAGTGGCCCCCAAATAATTCCTCAGTCCCACCTACCAGCTCCTGGAATTCTGCATAACTTTTGGTTTTAAAATGAGTTATATACCCTCTTTAAATTAAGTTTAATGTAATTTTCATTGATAGATTTTTAAATGACATTGGATATGATGTTATATAGTTTCCCAGATGTCCATGAGGTTTCTCACACTTTGTAGCTAACTTGCTTTTTCATGGGACCATGTGGCTGATTCTGGCCAATTAACTGTAAGAGGAAGAAACATGTCTCACTGTCAGGTCAAAATATAGAACATGAGGAGCAATTTCTTCACGTGTCTCTTCCAGAAGGCTTTTCTTCGCATAGGGCCCATGTGTTGAGAAGATAGCATCATGAGAAGGATGCTGATTGCATCTCCAGATTGCCAAACCATACTGTTCTTGGCATGAACAATAAATAGAATTTGAAGACGGAATGCACTGTCAATCTGTCTTGACTGATAGTTATGATAATTCTTAAAATACCAATTGAGATAAAAATATTTCTACTGCATTTTCAATTCTCATTATAGACACCTTTAAAAGTAACAGCATCACTGTGTTTTGGCCAAGGACAAGGAGCTGCAATTTTATCCCTATTGATTCATGAAAATATGAAATCGTCTGTCAGTTATAGTTCTACATATTAATTACATTTACAACAGGGATATTCTTTAAAAATATGAACATCATATAATGTATTTAAATATTATTTTTAAAGAAGTCCATATAAAAACATGCTGTTAACATTGCTGTTCAGTCACTTAATCGTGTCCAACTTTTTGAGACCTCATGGACTGTAGTGCACCAGGCTCCTGTGTTCTCCACTATCTCCCAGAATTTGCTCAAATTCATGTTCATTAAGGCACTGATGCTATCTAACCATCATCCTCTGCCACCCCCTTCTCCTTTTGACTTCAATCTTTCCCAACAACAGGGTCTTTTCTAATAAGTCGGCTCTTCTCATTAGGTGACCAAAATACTGGAGCTTCAACTTCAGCACCAGTCCTTCCAATGAATATTCAGTGTTGATTTCCTTTAGGGTTGATGATTTGATCTCCTTGCAGCCCAAGGGACTCTCAAGAGTCTTCTCTAGAACCACAATTTGAAAGCATCAGTTCCTTGGTGCTCAACCTTCTTTATGGTTCAACTCTCATATCTATACATGACTACTGGAAAAACCATAGCTCTGACTAAATGGACCTTTGTTGGCAACATGATGTGTTTTTAATATACTGTCTAGGATTTTCATAGATTTCCTTCCAAGAAGCAAGCATCTTTTAACTTCATGGCTGAAGTTACCATCTCAGTAATTTTGGAGCTCAAGAAAATAAAATCTGCTTCCACTTCCCCCCCTTCTATTTGCCATGAAGTGATGGGACTGGATCCCATGATCTTCGTTTTTGAAATGTTGAATTTCAGGCCAGCTTTTTCACTCTCCTCTTTCACCCTCATCAAGAGGCTCCTTAGTTCCTCTTCACTTTATGCCATTACAGTGGTATAACCTGCATATCTGAGGTTGTTGCTATTTCTCCTGGCAAGCTAGATTCATCCAACCTGACATTTGGCATGATGTACCCTGCATATAAGTTAAATAAGCAGGGTGACAAATACAGTGCTGCAATACTCCTTTTCCAATTTTGAATCAGTCAATTATTCCATGTCCGGTTCTAACTGGAGAAGGAAATGGCAACCCACTCCAGTGTTCTTGCTTGGAGAATCCCAGGGACGGGGGAGCCTGGTGGGATGCCATCTATGGGGTTGCACAGAGTCGGACACGACTGAAGTGACTTAGCAGCAGCAGCAGCCAGTTTTTACTGTTGCTTCTTGACCTGCAAACAGGTTTCTCAAGAGACAATAAGGTGGTCTCGTGTTCCCATCTCATTAAGAATTTTCCACAGTTTGCTGTGATCTACACAGTCAATGACTTTAGCATAGGCAATGATGCAGAAGTAGATGTTTTTGTGGAATTCCCTTGCTTTCTCCATGATCCAACAAATATTAGCAATTTGATCTCCTGTTCCTCTGACTTTTCTAAACCCATATTGTACATCTGGAGGTTCTCAGTTCATATACTACTGAAACCTAGCATGAAGAAAATTGAATATAACCGCACTAGCATGTGGAATGAGTGCTATTGCACAGTAGTTTGAACATTATTTGGCATCGCCCTTCTTTGGGATTGGAATGAAAAATGACCCCTTCCAGTCCAGTCAGGCAACTGTGAAACTATAAGATTCTCATTGAATATAATTAGCACACAGAGATTTTCATAGAATAACCTAAGTACTTCCCACTATCATCATTTTATCTCTTTAACTCTTACAATTCCTTGAAGTAGAGATGTTTATCCTCATTTTATATCAGATAAAATAAAGCTTGCAGAACAAGAAAAAGATAAAGGTAGAACTCAACCTAGATTTAGGTTCTTTGTTCATACTATGCTATCATGGACTAAAGTGGTTCCCTACTGAATGGTCAGAGTCTTGGCAGAAAGCTATGGCATCCTCAAATAGAGGTAACTGAATGAAGCTTAATAAACGTTCTATTTGAAGATTTATAAATATGATTAAGGGAAACCACAGGGATGGTGAAGTGTCCAAGAGCTTGAAATATCAGGTTAGTCCTGAGAACCATGACTCCTGAAGGCACAGAGGGAAAAAGCAGTCATACACATGTGTGCTTAGTCTTGTCTAACTCTGTCATCCCATGGAGTATAGCCTACAGGCTCCTCTGTTCACGGGATTATCCTGGCAAGAATACTGACGTGGTCTGTCATTTCCTCCTCCAGGAGATCTTCCTGGCCCAGGAATAGAAACTGTATCTCTCAAGGCTCCTGCATTGTAGGCAAATTCTGTACCTGTGAGCCCCCAATGAAGCCCAAAAGCAGCCATAAGGACCCGGGAAAAGCCTTTCGTTATAAAGAGGACCATCTTATATCACGTGAGACCTTGGATAAGAGAATGACCACCACCAGCCTATGTTCTGTCCTCCTCCTTAAGGACTGCTTGCTTATGGCTTCCACAGACCAAACCCAACTCATATTAAAGGGCAAAGGAGCCTAGTTTAAGCTACCATTTCAGGGAAGCCTTCTGGTATACACAGTAGGGTGGAGAAGTGGAATGTTAGTGGATATGAAAAGACAAAAAGAGATTATCTAGCCCATGTACCATCACTTTCATAGACAGACAAGCCACTTAAACAAATCTGTATTAGGAAGAAATTCATCATATTGAAAGGCAACCTTGAAGTGCAATTAAAAATAAAATTTGAGGGGAAAGAACAAGATGCAGATGAGTAGGTGGACATGGAGTACATCTCTCTCCACGGATACATCAGGAGTACAACTTCAGACACAGAGGTGTATGCAAAACACCAGCTGAGAGCATACAGGAGTACCTGACCAGTGGAAAAAAATATACAGAACCATGCAAAACTCAGTAGGATGAAGGAACTAGAGGGAAAAACAGGAGTGTTAGTAGGACTGGACCTGCCCTCAGCGGGTGGGGGAATTGAAGCAGGGGTCTGATCTCCACATTGGGGCAATTGTCTGAGGCAGAGGAAAAATATTTAAGGCTGAGAGTGAAGAAGCTCATCTGTGGCAGCCTAAATGCAATGAGAATCAGACAGACCTTACCACAGCCATTCATACCCAGACAGAGATGCAGGTCCCCTGGAAGGCACAGTGGCTGGGAGCTGGAGTTTAGGGATTGTGGAGCAATCCCATTGCCGGGGCTGCTGTTGACTGCAGAGACATATCGAGGGGATGTGAACGAGGAGACTGTGGTGGGAAAGTGATACTGCTGAGTCAACTGTAGGGAGTGGAGCCATCACCATAGCCTCTCTCTCCTCACAAACCAGCATCGGCAGCTAAACAGTAGAGAGGCTGATCCATCAAAGGCCTGATGCACTGAACTACAGAGTAGGACCCTACTCAGGGTGCTCCTTTAAGTGACTGACATGCTGATCTACAGACTAGGACCCCAACCAGGGGGATCCCTTTATGTGCCTGAAAGGGTAGAGCTAAGGAGAAAGACTGACCAAAGAGGTCTTCTGATCTCCAGCTACAAGAGACTCAAAAAAATACTCTGATAGGGCCATAACTTCTGCAATGGAGGCAGTTCATGTGCCTGCACACTTTGCACTGCCAGGGTCCCCACAAGCCAAACAGCTGCACCACCTTCACGCTCAACTCTCACTGGGGCAGAACTGCCACAGGGAAAATAGTCTTGCATCTATGCACACTGAATTGCATCAGTCATGTCCAACTCTTTGAAACCCTGTGGACTGCAGCCTGCCAGGCTTCTCTGTCAGGAGGGTTTTCCAAGCAAGGATACTAGAGCGTATTGGCCAGTACTGGTTGCCATACTCTTCTAGAGCACTATATTTCCTGCTGCCCTAGCCTCCAACACCCCTGAATACCTGGTGCTGCCAGAACCCCTGTGACCCAAGCGGCTGCACCACCTCCAAAACTGGCCCTCATACCCAAGTTCTCCAGGGCAGCCTCAGGAACAAACCCCAGTGGAAAACCCACATGCAAAGGTGAAAATTAAACCATAGTTGAAACCCAGGGGCAGTGGATTTCAAAGAAGACCCAAAACCTTCCCACCAGCTGTACAAGCTGCAGATTAAATCCACATGTTCAACTAGGCAGACTCTGTGTCTATGGAATATATAAAAGGACATTGAGAGCTCCCACAAAAGAAAGGCACTAGTTCTGATAGCTATGGACATTGGAGACAAGAACACACAGGAGTAGGACCAGATTAGAATCTGAGCTGCCCCCACAACAGGTCCACAGATCAGCACAGTGTTGGAGGAATCCCAGGGAGGTGAGGTGGGAAATGACTCTGACAGCAGTGTCTCAAGAAAAAAAAAAAAAACATTTATTTTCCTTATATTTTGACTTGTTCTGTGGATTCTTTTGGATTTTTTTTCTCCCCCCCCACCCCCACCCCCCATTGTAGTTGTTGATTTTATTGGCATTATGAAATCTAATTAAGCTTTTGAGCTTTTTTTTTTCCTCACTGACATTTTTTATTATTGTTATGAACATCTGCCTCTACATCAGATTTTTGTAGTTCTGTGGAGTTTTTCCTTATTTTTTTAACTTTGTCTCTCTCTTTTTTTTAATTTTAATTTTTAAACCTATTATTTTTTGTACATTTATTCCTTTGTTTGCTTTTCCTAGTGCTCTTTTACCACTGCAGTTAATCTTTAATGTATATAAATCTTCTCTGTCTACCTCTGTTTAACTTAGAATATCTGTTCTTTCTTTCTTTCCTTTCTTCTCAACATATTTGTTAGTTTCATTTTCATTGCTTTATTACTCATTTGGCACCTTGCTTTGGGTTTGTTTTCGACTTTGTACTTTAGTTAGTTTTGATTTTAACTGGTATATATAATTTTTGGATTCTTTTATTCACCAGGTCAAACTATTGTATTTTATTTTAGTTGAACTGTTTTGATTTAGCTTATGGGTGTATATGTATATGTGTATATTCAGTCACAATTTTTATTGTTGTTATAAACCTCTGCCTCTATGTTGGGCTTTTGCAGTTCTGTAGAGTTTTCCTTTTTTAAAAATTAATTTCTCTTTTTTAAATTTTAATTTTTAAACCTATTATATTTTTTCTACATTTATTCCTTTGTTTGCTTTTCCTAGTGCTCTTTTCCCTTTGCACTTAACCTTTAATGTATCTAAATCTTCTCTATCTACCTCTATCGAACTTTGCAATCTATTCTTTCTTTTCTTTCTTTCCTTTCCTATCACTATATTTGTTAGTTATATTTTCATTGCTTTATTCCCTAGTTGGCACTTTGCTTTAGTTTTGTTTCCTAGTTTGTGCTTTAGTTAGTTTTGTTCTTAACTTGTAGATATAATTTTTGGTTTCCTTTGTTTGCCAGGTCAGTCTACTGTACTTTATTTTTCTTGGACTATTTTGACTTTGCCTATGGGTGTATATGTATATGTGTATATTCAGACACACTAATTAATTTTGTTATAAACCTCTACCTCTATGTTGGGCTTTTGTAGTTTTGTGAAGTTTTTTTTCTTTTCTTTTTTTCTTTCTTCTTTATTTTCTCTTTTTTATAATTTGAATTTTTAATTTTTTAAACCTATTATATTTTCTACATTTATTCCTTTGCCTTTCCTACTGTTCTTTTCCCCTAGCAGTTAACATTTAATGTATATAAATCTTCTTCATCTACCTCCATTAAACTTTGCATATCTATTCTCTTTTTCCTTCTTTCCTTTCCTCTCAATCTATTTGTTAGCTTTCTTTCCATTGCTTTATTCCCCACTTGGCGCTTTGCTTTCATTTTGCTTCTGGTTTGTGCTTTAGTTTTTTTTTTTTTTTTTTTTTTCCTTAACAGGTAAATATAATATTTGATTTCTTTTGTTCACTGGCTCAATCTACTGCACTTTATTTTAATAGGACTGTTTTGACTTTGCTTAAGGGTGTATATCTATATGTGAATATTCCATTATTATAACTATTATTTGCCTGACTTTGTAACCGCCATTTTTCTGGGGTTCATCTTTGGTTTCTCATTTTTGGGTATTTGTTTTAATCTCACTTAATGCCATAACATCCACAGCTAGGTATTGTTTTTGCTTGGCTCCATCCCTTCATTCTTTCTGGAGTTATTTCTCCACTGATCTCCAGTAGTGTGTTGGGCACCTACTGACCTAGGGAGTTCCTCTTTAAGTATCCTATCATTTTGCCTTTTCATACTGTTCATGGGGATCTCAAGGCAAGAATACTGAAGTGGTTTGCCATTCCCTTCTCCAGTGGACCACATTCTGTCATAGCAACATTGCATAGGAACATGGAATGTCAGGTCCATGAATCAAGGCAAATCGGAAGTGGTCAAACAAGAGATGGCATGAGTGAACCTTGACATTCTAGGAATCAGTGAACTAAAATGCACTGGGATGGGGGAATTTAACTCAGATGACCATTATATCTACTACTGCAGGCAGGAATCCCTCAGAAGAAATGGAGTAGCCATTATGGTCAACAAAAAAGTCCAAAATGCAGTACTTAGATGCAATCTCAAAAACGACAGAATGACCTCTGTTTGTTTCCAAGGCAAACCATTCAAATCACACTAATCTCAGTCTATGACCCAACCAGTAACGCTGAAGAAGCTGAAGTTGAACGGTTTTCTATGAAGATCTACTAGACCGTTTAGAACTACCACCCAAAAAAAAGATGTCCTTTTCATTATAGGGGACTGGAATGTAAAACTAGGAAGTCAAGAAACACCTGGAGTAACAGACAAATTTTGCCTTGGAATGCAGAATGAAGCAGGCCAAAGACTAATAGAGCTTTGCCAGGAAAATGCACTGGTCATAGCAAACACCCTCTTCCAAAAACACAAGAGAAGAGTCTACTCATGGACATTATCAGATGGTAAACACCAAAATCAGATTGATTATATTCTCTGCAGCCAAAGATGGAGAAGCTCTATACAGTCAAAAAAAAAAAACAAGATCAGGAGCTGACTGTGGCTCAGATCATGAACTCCTTATTACCAATTTCAGATTTAAATTGAAGAAAGTAGGGAAAACCACTAGACCATTCAGGCATCACCTAAATCAAATCCCTGATGATTATATAGTGAAAGTGAGAAATAGATTTAAGGGCCTAGATCTGATAGATAGAGTGCCTGATGATCTATGGACTGAGGTTCGTGACATTGTATAGGAGACAGTCATCAAGACCATCCTCATGGAAAAGAAATGCAACAAAGCAAAATGGCTGTCTGGGGAGGCCTTATAAATGGCTGTGAAAAGAAGAGAGGCGAAAACAAAGGAGAAAAGGAAAGATATAAGCATCTGAATGCAGAGTTCCAAAGAATAGCAAGAAGAGATAAGAAAGTTTTCTTCAGTAATCACTGCAAAGAAGTAGAGGAAAAGAACAGAATGGAAAAGACTAGAGATCTCTTTAAGAAAATTAGAGATACCAAGGGAATATTTCATGCAAAGATGGGCTCGATAAAGGACAGAAATGGTATGGACCTAACCAAAGCAGAAGATATTAAGAAGTGGCAAGAATACACAGAAGAACTGTACAAAAAAGATCTTCATGACCCGGATAATCACGATGGTGTGATCGCTCATCTAGAGTCAGACATCCTGGAATGTGAAGTCAAGTGGGCCTTAGAAATCATCAGTACGAACAAAACTAGTGGAGGTGATGGAATTCCAGTTGAGCTATTTCAAATCCTGAAAGATGATGTTGTGAAAGTGCTGCACTCAATATGCCAGTAAATTTGGAAAACTCAGCAGTGGCCACAGGACTGGAAAAGGTCAGTTTTCATTTCAATCCCAAAGAAAGGCAATGCCAACAAATGCTCAAAATACCACACAATTGTTCTCATCTCACATGCTGGTAAAGTAATGCTCAAAATTCCCCAAGTCAGGCTTCAGCAATATGTGAACCGTGAACTTCCAGATGTTCAAGCTGGTATTAAAAAAGGCAGAGGAACCAGAGATCAAATTGCCAACATTCGCTGGATCATGGAAAAAGCAAAAGAGTTCCAGAAAAAGATCTACTTCTGCTTTATTGACTATGCCAAAGCCTTTGACTGTGTGGATCACAATAAACTGTGGAAAATTCTGAGAGAGATGGGAATACCAGACTACCTGACCTGCCTCTTGAGAAATCTGTATGCAGGTCAGGAAGCAACAGTTAGTACTGCACATGGAACAACAGACTGGTTTCAAATAGGAAAAGGAGGACGTCAAGTCTGTATATTGTCACCTTGCTCATTTAACTTATATGCAGAGTACATCATGAGAAACGCTGGGCTGGAAGAAGCACAAGCTGGAATCATGATTGCCGGGAGAAATATCAATAACCGTAAATATGCAGATGACACCACCCTTATGGCAGAAAGTGAAGAAGAACTAAAAAGCCTCTTGATGAAAGTGAAAGTGGACATTGAGAAAGTTGGCTTAAAGCTCAACATTCAGAAAATGAAGATCATGGCATCCGGTCCCATCACTTCATGGGAAATAGATGGGGAAACAGTTGAAACATTGTCAGACTTTATTTTGGGGGGCTCCAAAATCACTGCAGGTGGTGATTGCAGCCATGAAATTAAAAGACGCTTACTCCTTGGAAGAAAAGTTATGACCAACCTAGATAGTATATTCAAAAGCAGAGACATTACTTTGCTGACTAAGGTCCATTTTGTCAAGGCTATGATTTTTCCTGTGGTCATGTATGGATGTGAGAGCTGGACTGTGAAGAAGGCTGAGCACTGAAGAATAAATGCTTTTGAACTGTGGTGTTGGAGAAGACTCTTGAGAGTCCCTTGGACTGCAAGGAGATCCAATCAGTCCATTCTGAAGGAGCTCAGCCCTAGGATTTCTTTGGAAGGACTGATGCTAAAGCTGAAACTCCAGTACTTTGGCCACCTCATGCGAAGTGTTGACTCATTGGAAAATACTCTGATGCTGGGGGGGTTGGGGGCGGGAGGAGAAGGGGATGCCAGAGGATGAAATGGCTGGATGGCATCACTGACTCGATGGACGTGAGTCTGAGTGAAGTCCGGGGGATGGTGATGGACAGGGAGGCCTGGTGTTCTGTGATTCATGGGGTTGCAAAAAGTTGGACATGACTGAGCAACTGAACTGAGCTGAATGCCATAACAAGCCACTTGTGGAATCTTCATTACTGACCAGAGATCAAGCTTTGGCATTGAGCACTGACTCCAAGACCCTAGACTACCAGAGATCTTACCCTAGGGAGGATCAAATAGTGAGAACTCACACAAAGGAAACCACTTGAATGCAAGACCCAGCATCACCAAACCACCAGTAGCACCCTGTGCAGGATGCCTCATATAAACAATCAACAAAACAAAAATTAAATCCAGTCATCAGCAGACCGGATTACCACCTCACTGAGCCTTGCCCATAAGAGAAAAAACAAACAAACAAACACTCAGCACTAATTTCACCCTATGCAAAGCTTACACAAACAGGTGGACCAAACTTACCTCAGAAACCAAAAGGAAGAAAGAACACAACGCTTGAACCCTGGGAAAAGGAGATCACAAACAGAATAAGTTAAAGAAAAAAAAAAAAAAACGGAAAGGCAGAGAAATACTACACAAATTAAGGAGAAACTAGGAAAAACCTGCCCAGATAAATGAAGAGGAAATAGGCAGCTACCTAAAAAAGAATTCCGAATAATGATAGTAAAGATGATCAAAAACCTTGAAAACCAAGTGGAGAAAATGCAAGAATCAATTTTAAAAGACCTAGATAAATTAAACAATAAACATACAGAGACAAACAACACAATTACTTAAATTAAAAAATACTCTGGAAAGAATTAATAGCAGAATATCTGAAGCAGAGGAACGAATCAGTGAGCTGGATGATAAAATTGTGGAAATAACTGCTGAAGAGCAGAATAAAGCAGAAAGAATGAAAAGAACTGAGGATAGCCTCAGAGACCTCTGGGACAATATCAAACACATCAACATTCAAATATATGGGTCCCATAAGAAGAGAAAAAGAAAGGGTATGAGAAAATTTTGAAGAGATTATAGTTGGAAATTTCCCCTACATAGAAAAGAAATATTCAATTAAGCCCAAAAGTCACAAAGAGTCCCATACAGGATAATCCCAAAGAGAAACACTCCAAGACACATACTAATCAAACTAACAAAGAGTAAATACAAAGAAAGAATATTAAAAGCAGCAAGGGAAAAGCAACAAGTAACAAAGAAGGGAAACCCCATACATTTAGCAGCTGATCTTTCATCAGAAGCTCTGCAGGCCAGAAGGGAATGGCAGGATATATTTAAAGTACTGAAAGGGAAATATCTACAACCAAGATTACTATACCCGGTAAGGATCTCATTCAAAATTGATGGAGAAATCAAAAGCTTTTCAGACAAGCAAAAGTTAAGAGAATTCAGTACCTCCAAATCAGTCTTACAACAAATGTTACAGGGACTTATATAGCTAAGAAATACAGGAGAAGAAAAAATATCTACAAAATGGATCCCAAACAATTAAGAAAATGGCAATAGGAACGTATTGACCAATAATTACTTTAAGTGTAAATGGATTAAATGCTTCAACCAAAAGACCCAGACTGGCTGAATGAATACAAAAACAAGACCCATATATATGCTGCCTACAAGAAACCCACTTCAGATCTAAAGATACCTATAGACTGAAAATGAAAAGATGGAAATATATATTCCATGCAAATGGGAAGCAAAAGAAAGCTGGAGTAGCAGTCCTCATATGAGACAAAATAGACTTTAAAATAAAGAAGATTACAAGAGATAAGGAAGGACACTACATAATGATCAAGGGATCTATCCAAGAGGAAGATATAACAACTATAAATATCTATGCACCCAACATAGGAGCACCTAAATACATAAGAAAAATGCTAACAGATATAAAAGGAAAAATTTACAGTAGCATAATAGTAGTAGGAGACTTTAACATCCCATTCATACCAATGGACAGATCATCAAAACAGAAAATAAATAAGGGAATACATGTCTTAAATGATACATTAGATGAGATGGATTTCATTGATAGCTTCAGAACTTTCCATCCAAATGAAGAAAAATATACATTCTTCTCAAGTGCACATGGAACATTGTTAAGGATAGACCACATCTTGGGTCACAACTTAAACCTCAGTAAATTTAGGAAAATTGAAATCATATCAAGCATCTTCTCCAACCACAATGCTATGAACTAGATATTGATTACAAGAGAGGGAAAAAAAGAAAACTGTAAGAAACTGAAACACGTGGAGGTTAAACAATACATTTCTAAATAACCAACAAGTTACTGAATAAATCAGAAGGGAAATCAAAAAATTTCTAGAAAGAAATAACAATGAAAACACGACAACTTGAAACCTAAGGTATTCAGCAAAAGTAGTTCTAAGAGGGAAGTTTATAGCAATACAATCCCACCTCAAGAAAAACACTGAATAGACAACATAACTTTACACCTAAAGGAACTGGAAAAAGAAGGGGGGAAAAAAAGCTAAAATTAGTAGAAGGAAAGAAACTATAAAGTTCAGAGCAGAAATAAGTGAAAAAGAAATGAAAGAAACAATAGCAAAGATTAATAAAACCAAATGGTGACTCTTTGAGAATATAAACAAAATTGACAAGCCTTTGGCCAGACTCATCAAGGAAAAAAGAGAAAAGAATCAAATCAACAAAATTAGAAATGAAAAAGGAGCGGTTACAACAGACAATGTAGAAATACCAAGGACTATAAGAGACTATTATGAAAAACTATATGGCAATAAAAAAGATAACCTGAAAGAAATGGATAGATTCTTAGAAAAGTTCAATATTCCAAGATTGAACCAGGAAGAAATAGAAATTATGAAAAATTACAAGCACTAAATTGAAACTGTGATCAAAAATCTTCCCAAAAAACTAAAGCCCAGGACCAGATGGCTTCACAGGAGAATTCTATCAAACATTTAGAGAAGAGCTAATGCCTATCCTTCTAAAACTCTTTCAAAAAATTGCAGAGGGAGGAACACTTCCAAACTCATTCTACAAGGCCACCATTACCCTGATACCAAAACCAGACAAAGACAACACAAAAAAGAAACATACAGGCCACTATCACTAATGAAAATAGATGTAAAAATCCTCAACAAAATTTTAGCAAACAGAATTCAGCAACACATCAAAAACTCATACACCATGACCAAGTTAGGTTTATTCCAGGGATGTAGGGATTCTTCCATATATGCAAATCAATGAATGTGATACACCATATTAACAAATTGAAAGATAAAAAACATGCGATCATCTCAACAGGTGCAGAGAAAACTTTTGACAAAATTCAGCACTCATTTATGATTAAAACTCTTCAAAAATGGGCAAAGGAGTCAACATAGTAAAGGCTATATATGATAAGTCCACAGTAAACATTATTCTCAATGGTGAAAAACTGAAAGCATTCACCTTAAGATTAGGAACAAAACAAGGGTGTCCACTTTCTCCATTGCTGTTAAACATAGTTTTGGAAGTCCTAGCTACAGCAGAGAAGAAAAAGAAATAAATGAATCCAGACCAGAAAAGAAGTAAAGCTCTCATTGTTTGCAGATGACATGATACTGTACATAGAAAACCTTAAAGATACTATCAGAAAATTACTAGAGCTAATCAGTGAGTTTAGCAAAGTTGCAGGATACAAAATCAATACACAGAAATCACTTGCATTTCTATATACTAACAATGAAAAGTCAGAAGGAGAAGTTAAGGAATCAATCCCATTCACCATTGTAACAACAAGAATTAAATATCTAGGAATATACTTACCTAAGGAGATAAAAGAACTGTACACAGAAAATTATAAGACACTGTTGAAAGAAATCAAAGATGACATAAACAGATAAAGAGATATTCCGCATTCCTTAGTAGGAAGAATCAACCTTGTGATAATGACTCTACTGCCAAATGCAATCTACAGATTCAAATGTGACCCCTATCAAATTACAAATGGCATATTTCACAGAACTAGAACAAAAAATTTCATAATTCATATGGTAACACCAAAGACCCCGAATAGTCAAACAGTCTTGAGAAAAAAGACTGGAGCTGGACGAATCAAGCTTCCTTACTTCAGGTTATACTACAAAGCCACAGTCATCAAGACAGTATGGTACTGGCACAAAAACAGAAATAAAGACCAATGGAACAAGATAGAAAGCCCAGAAATAAACCCATACACCTGCTAAGTCACTTCAGTCGTGTCCGACTCTGTGCAGCCCCATAGACGGCAGCCCACCAGGCTCCCTCATCCCTGAGATTCTCCAGGCAAGAACACTGGAGTGGGTTGCCATTTCCTTCTCCAGTGCATGAAAGTGAAAGTGAAGTCCCTCAGTCATGTCCGACTCTTCACGACCCCATGGACTGCAGCCCACCAGGCTCCTCCATCCATGGGATTTTCCAGGCAAGAGTACTGGAGTGGGGTGCCATCACCTTCTCAAAAACCCATGGACCTATGGGTACCTTATTTTTGACAAAGGAAGCAAGAGGATACAATGGGGCAAAGACAACCTCTTCAATATATGGTGCTGGGAAAACTGGACAGCTACATATAAAGAATGAAATTAGAACACTTCTTAACACCATACACAAAGATAAACTCGAAGTGGATTAAAAAATTAAATGTAAGACCAGAAACTACAAAATTCTTAGAGGTAAACATAGGCAGAACACTCAATGGCATAAAACAAAGAAAGATCCTCTATGACCCACCCACCAGAATAATGGAAATAAAAAGAAAAGTAAACAAGTGGGACCTGATTAAACTTAAAAGCTTTTGCAAGCAAAGGAAACTATAAGCAAAATAAAAAGACAACCCTCTGAATGGAAGAAAATAATAGCAAATGAAACAACTGGTTAAGTATTAACTTCCGAAATATGCAAGTAGTACATGCAGCTCAATACCAGAAAAACAAACAACACAATCAAAACTGAGGAAAAGACCTAAATGGACATTTCTCCAAAGAAGACATACAGATGGCTAACAAACACATAAAAAGATACTCAACGTTGCTCACTAGAGAAAGGCAAATCAAAACTACAATGAGAATATTACCTCATAGCAGTCAGATTGGCCATCATCAAAAAGTCTACAAAAATAAACTCTGGAGAGGGTGTGGAGAAAAGAGAACACTCTTGTACTGTTGGTGGGAATGTAAAATGATACAGCCACTATGGAAGATGGTATGGAGATTCCTTAAAACACTAGGAATAAAACCACCATATGACCCAGAAAGTCCACTCCTAGGCATATACCCTGAGGAAACCAAAACTGAAAAAGACACATGTATCCCATTGTTCATAGCAGCACTATTTACAATAACTAAAACATAGAAGCAATCTAGATGTCCATCAACAGATGAATGGATAAAGAAGTTGTGGTACATATACACAGTGGAATGTTACTCAGCCATAAAAAGCAACACCTTTGAGTCAGTTCTAATGAAGTGGGCGAACCTAGAACCTATTATACAGAATGAAGTAAGTCAGAAAGGATATATAAATATTGTATTTTAACATATATATATGGAGTCTGGAAAAATGGTACTGAAGAATTTACTTACAGGGCAGCAATGGAGAAACAGACATAGAGAAAAGACTTGTGGACATGGGGAGTGGGGAGGAGAGGGTGAGATGCATGGAAAGACTAACATGGAAACTATGTAAAATAGATAGGTAACAGGAATTTGCTGTATGGCTAAGGAAACTCAAACAGGGGCTCTGATCATCCTAGAGAGATGGGATGGGGAAGGAGATGGGAGGAAAGTTCAAAAAGGAGGGGATGTATGTATACCTATGGCTGATTCACTTTGAGGTTTGACAGAAAACAGCAAAATTCTGTAAAGCCCTTATCCTTCAATAAAAACTAAATAAATTTTAAAAATTGAAAAATAAAATTTGAGTTAGAGATAAGCAATTTCCTAGGCAAATAATGGGTTTTCCTGAGCTAGTCAGAGACAAAGCTGAATGTAAAAGAGAAAGTTTTTAAATATAAGCAGGAATATGATTCTGGTAAGTTAGAATTATGAATCAAGGAAAACAATTGAAAGAAAGAGAAATGCAGAAATAGGAGAGAAAAGAAATTGAGGCAGCGTTTGTTTACATGATTTTGAAAAGATGGGCAGGTGGCTGCCATAAGCATGATGGACTGACAGCCAGATATAAGACCTAGTCAGTAAGAAATGCACCTAAAAGTTTTTGCTGTAATTGTTGTTTACAGCTTTGTGGAAATGTAAGTCTGTTTCTATTAACCAGAGCGGGCATGATGGATTTTTAACTGATAATGACTTCCTAGTGAAGTAACTGAACAAAGTCAAGTTGAAGATCAGCGAAAATTCTATATAATGTTCATTCTCTCTTTTCTCTATCCATGTTTAATGCAGTCCAACTACAATTGCATGAGGCTATAATGAGATAAAGAGACCTTGTTAAAAAAGAGAGAGAATGAGGGAGTCACACAGACAGACATAGATAGAGACAAAGAGAGATCCACTGGCAAAACCCTGTGACTATGAAGATGAGTTCAAGCTCTTGATTGAGTTGCATGAAACCAAGCTACAAGCTAAAAAGTTGACAATAACTACTAGATAAAGCACTTAAGTACTTTCTGAACAGAATCAATTTGAATTTTACACATGGACATCACCAAATGGTCAACACCGAAATCAGATTGATTATATTCTTTGCAGCCAAAGATGGAGAAGCTCTATACAGTCAGCAAAAACAAGACTGGGAGCTGACTGTGGCTCAGATCATGAACTCCTTATTGCCAAATTCAGTCTTAAATTGAAGAAAGTAGGGAAAACTGCTAGACAATTTAGGTACGACCTAAATGAAATCCCTTATGATTATACAGTGGAAGTGAGAAATAGACTTAAGGGCCTAGATCTGATAGACAGAGTGCCTGATGAACTATGGAATAAGGTTCGTGACATTGTACAGGAGACAGGGATCAAGACCATCCACATGGAAAAGAAATGCAAATAAGAAAAATGGCTGTCTGGGGAGGCCTTACAAAGGAGAAAAGGAAAGATATAAGCATCTGAATGCAGAGTTCCAAAGAATAGCAAGAAGAGATAAGAAAGCCTTCTTCAGCAATCAATGCAAAGAAATAGAGGAAAACAACAGAATGAGAAAGACTAGAGATCTCTTCAAGAAAATTAGAGACACCAAGGGAACATTTCATGCAAAGATGGGCTCGATAAAGGACAGAAATGGTACGGACCTAACAGCAGCAGAAGATATTAAGAAGAGGTGGCAAGAATACACAGAACTGTACAAAAAAGATCTTCATGACCCGGATAATCATGATGGTGTGATCACTCATCTAGAGTCAGACATCCTGGAATGTGAAGTCAAGTGGGCCTTAGAAAGCATCAGTACGAACAAAGCTAGAGGAGGTGATAGAATTCCAGTTGAGCTATTTCAAATCCTGAAAGATGATGCTGTGAAAGTGCTGCACTCAATATACCAGCAAATTTGGAAAACTCAGCAGTGGCTACAGGACTGGGAAAGGTCAGTTTTCATTCCAATCCCAAAGAAAGGCAATGCCAAAGAATGCTCAAAGTACCACACAATTGCACTCATCTCAAATGCTGGTAAAGTAATGCTCAAAATTCTCCAAGCCAGGCTTCAACAGTATGTGAACCGTGAACTTCCAGATGTTCAAGCTGGTTTTAGAAAAGGCAAAGGAACCAGAGATCAAATTGCCAACATCTTCTGGATCATTGAAAAAGAAAGAGACTTCCAGAAAAAGATATACTTCGGCTTTATTGACTATGCCAAAGCCTTTGACTGTGAGGATCACAATAAACGGTGGAAAATTCTGAAAGAGATGGGCATATCAGACAACCTGACCTGCCTCTTGAGAAATCTGTATGCAGGTCAGGAAGCAACAGTTAGAACTGCACATGGAACAACAGACTGGTTCCAAATAGGAAAAGGAGTGCCTCAAGGCTGTATATTGTCACCAAGCTTATTTAACTTACATTCAGAGTATGTCATGAGAAATGCTGGGCTGGAAGAAATACAAGCTGGAATCAAGATTGCCGGGAGAAAAATCAATAACCTCAGATATGCAGATGATACCACCCTTATGGCAGAAAGTGAAGAGGAACTTAAAAGTCTCTTGATGAAAGTGAAAGAGGAGAGTGAAAAAGTTGGCTTAAAGCTCAGCATTCAGAAAATGAAGATCATGGCATCCGGTCCCATCACTTCATGGGAAATAGATGGGGAAACAGTGGAAATAGTGTCAGACTTTATTTTTGTGGGCTCCAAAATCACTGCAGATGGTGACTGCAGCCATGAAATTAAAAGACGCTTACTCCTTGGAAGAAAAGTTATGACCAACCTAGATAGCATATTCAAAAGCAGAGACATTACTTTGCCGACTAAGGTCCGTCTAGTCAAGGCTATGGTTTTTCCTGTGGTCGTGTATGGATGTGAGAGTTGGACTGTGAAGAAGGCTAAGCACCGAAAAATTGACGCTTTTGAACTGTGGTGTTGGAGAAGACTCTTGAGAGTCCCTTGGACTGCAAGGGGATCCAACCAGTCCATTCTGAAGGAGATCAGCCCTGGGATTTCTTTGGAAGGAATAATGGTAAAGCTGAATCTCCAGTACTTTGGCCACCTCATGCAAAGAGTTGACTCATTGGAAGAGACTCCAATGCTGGGAGGGGTTGGGGGCAGGAGGAGAAGGGGACAACAGAGGATGAAATGGCTGGATGGCATCACTGACTCGATGGACGTGAGTCTGAGTGAACTCCGGGAGTTGGTGATGGACAGGGAGGCCTGGCGTGCTGCGATTCATGAGGTCGCAAAGAGTCAGACATGACTGAGTGATTGAACTGAACTGAACTGAACATTTTTCAGGCTAGGCCCATATCAGTGGCTAGACCTTAGCCTTCTCACTTCCTTTTCACATGCAAAGAAATCCTCACCATATCTGTTTCCAAGTTTTAGGTTAGTTCCAGTGATCCTCCAAAATTTTACCTGTTTATCCAATCATAGTCTAATGATCTGAAATTCATCAGCCATCCAAAATCCCACAAATTAAATGCATACCTTCTCAGCATCACTACTAAGTATTCTCCCAATAAGTAATCCTGGTGATTTTCTTGTTATGCCCTTTTTCTTCCTCCTTCTCTCTCTCATCCTCTTTCATCTTTTTTTTTTTTTTCAGTTTGTTACTTTCTCCTTAAAGTAAAATCTTGGATAAGTTCAATTCTCAATAATTTAGTCTACCCAAATATTTTCTGTTCTTGTATCGATATTCAGCAGCTCCAAAGAAGGAAAATATCATTTTGAAAAGTTAGGGGAAGAAGTACTAGAAACAAATCCTATTTCCCAAAGAGACTAACAGTGCATAGAACAATCTAGTAGCATCTGCAAGGTGGAGTTATGACCCAGGAGAAAGGGTCAAACTAAAGACAGAGTGCTTAATTCACAAAGTCTTTTAAAAGAACTGCAACTTAGTTATTGTTACTTCAGTTCAGTTCAGTCCCTCAGCCATGTCCGACTCTTTCCACCCCATGAACTGCAGCACGCCAGGCCTCCCTGTCCATCACCAACTCCCAGAGTCCACCCAAACCCATGTCCATTGAATCGATGATGCCATCCAACCATCTCATCTTCTATTGTCCCCTTCTCCTCCTGCCCTCAATCTTTGCCAGCATCAGGGTCTTTTAAAATGAGTCAGCTCTTCACATCAGGTAGCCAAATTATTGGAGTGTCAGCTTCAACATCAGTCCTCCCAATGAACACCCAGGAATGATCTCCTTTAGAATGGACTGGTTGGATCTCCTTGCAGTCCAAGGAACTCTCAGAGTCTTCTCCAACACCACAGTTCAAAAGCATCAATTCTTCAGTGCTCAGCTTTCTTTATAGTTCAAATCTCACATCCATACACGACCACTGGAAAAACCATAGTCTTGATTAGATGGACCTTTGTTGACAAAGTAATGTCTCTGTTTTTTAATATGCTGTCTAGGTTGCTCATAACTTTACTTCCAAAGAATAAGTGTCTTTTAATTTCATGACTGCAATCACCATCTGCAGTGATTTTGGAGACCAGAAAAATAAAGTCAGCCACTTTTTCCACTATTTCCCCATCTATTTGCCATGAAGTGATGGGGCCGGATGCTATGATCTTCGTTTTCTGAATGTTGAACTTTAAGCCAACTTTTTCACTCTCCTCTTTCACTTTCATCCAGAGGCTCTTTAGTACTTCTTCGCTTTCTGCCATAAGGGTGATGTCATCTGCATATCTGAGGTTATTGATATTTCTCCCAGCAATCTTGATTCCAGCTTGTGCTTCCTCCAGCCTAGCATTTCACATGATGTACTCTGCATATCAGTTAAATAAGCAGGGTGACAATATACAGCCTTGACATCCTCCTTTTCCTATTTGGAACCAGTCTGTTGTTCCATGTCTAGTTCTAACTGTTGGAATTTCTCAAGAGGCAAGTCAGGTGGTCTGGTATTCCCATCTCTCTCAGAATTTTCCAGTTTAATGTAATCCACACAGTCAAAGGCTTTGACATATTCAATAAAGCAGAAATAGATGTTTTTCTGGAACTCTCTTGCTTTTCCCATGATCCAGTGGATGTTGGTAATTTGATCTCCAGTTCCTGTGCCTTTTATAAAACCAGATTGTACATCTGGAAATTGAAACCTTGAACATCTATTGTTGAAGCCTGGCTTGGAGAATTTTGATCATTATTTTACTAGCATGTGAGATTGAGTGCAATTGTGCAATGGTTTGAGCATTCTTTGGCATTGCCTTTCTTTGGGATTGGAATGAAAACTGATGTTTTCCAGTCCTGTGGCCACTGCTGAGTTTTCCAAATTTGCTGGCATATTGAGTGCAGCACTTTCACAGCATCATCATTTAGGATTTGAAATAGCTCCACTGGAATTCCATCACCTCCACTAGCTTTGTTCATAGTCATGCTTCCTAGGGCCCACTTGCCTTCACACTCCAGGATGTCTGGTTCTAGGTGAGTGATCATACCCTCGTGATTATCTGGTCATGAAGATCTTTTTTTTAACAATATTTCTGTATATTCTTGCTACCTCTTCTTAATATCTTCTGCTTCTGTTAGCTCCATACCATTTCTGTCCTTTATTAAGCCCATTTCTGCATGAAATATTCTCTTGGTATCTCTAAGTTTCTTGAAGAGCTCTCTAGTCTTTCCCATTCTACTGTCTTCCTCCATTTCTTTGCACTGATCCCTGAGGAAGGCTTTCTTTTCTCTCCTTGTTATTCTTTGGAACTCTGCAGTCAGATGGGTATATCTTTCCTTATCTCCTTTGCTTTTCACTTCTCTTCTTTTCACAGCTATTTGTAAGGCCTCCCCAGACAGCCATGATGCCTTTTTGCATTTTTTTTCCTTGGGGATGGTCTTGATCCTTGTCTCCTGTACAATGTCACGAACTTCCATCTTCTTTGGTAACCATAGTTTTGTTTTCAAAGTCTAGTATCTTTTTGCTTTTAAATAAATTCATTTCCATGTTTTATTTAGATGCCCACAAAGAAGTGACATCATATGATATTAATATTTGTCTTTCACTGTCTGATTCACTTCACTTAGTATAATAATTTCCAGGTCCAGGATTCAGTTATATTTCCTACCTGATGCCATTGACATTTGGTTTTGACAAGAGTAATCCCACCCATTATGACTGTAAATGAGCGGATTCTATAAGGTGCTCTGGGGACAAGACCCATATTTTCTGCTTTACCTTCTCTCTGAAATATCTAGATATTGTAGGGATAATATCTGATAATAGTGTCTGATGCACATTTCCTGAGTTGTTTTACAGATGCTGAAATCCCCAACAAATGGGGATTAACTACTTAATGACCATGAACACACAACCCTCACACCTGCTTGGCACCTAAGGACTGATAATGTTAATCCCTGTGACACTGCCCTGTTACATCACCATCAGCCAATAAGAGAATTGTGCATGAGTTTATCACATACCCTAGGACACTCTTCCCCCACCTGGCCTTTAAAAATGCTTTCCTGAAACCCACCTGAATGTTTGTGTATTTTGAGTACTAGCTGTCCTGGACTCCTTACTTGGTGCCCTGAGATGAAGGCTGTGCTTTCCTTCACCACAACCCAGTGTCAGTAGATTGGCTTAACTGTGCATGGGAGAAACGCTCAAGTTTGCCTGATAATTTAATGTGTGGTGTATCCTACTGACAAATTTTCGTTGTGAGCATACTCATATTTCTAGAGAATCCACAAAAGATTCTGCACAGAGAATCTACAGGAGAGCTCTTTAAGGTTTCATTAAGACCAGTGTAAACAAGTTGCAGTGTTATCCAATGATCTAAATGGTCTACTTAAGAAAAGGTAGACACCGTGATTTAAATTATTGTAGTTGTTTTTCACTTTTGTTGTTGTTGTTGTTAACACTTGGGTTTGAGTCAATATACTACTGAAGTCATCTGAGCATGGAGATCCCCTCAAAATCAACAGATGATCCAAAGACAAATGAATTTATGTGAGATATGGGCCAGTTTTTCTTGTGTAAGCCATATTACCAAATGTTGTTTTCTGTTTCTGAGTAATTTCTACCCAATTAAGCATCAAACTGACACTAGCCTTTTGGCTGTCATTTGTTTTCCAGGATCATCTGGCTCTGAGTTTATTAATTGTGTCTGGGTGTTCCTGTCACCCTGACATTGAGCCCAGTTCTGAAGTTGCATAATGCAAGTGGAGGAAGCAAAAGAAATTGGTCCTTTCTGATTTTTCCTGACACATTCTGCCGATTTGTTAGGTTTCCACAGCCTAGGATTTTCTTGCTTGCACTTTACAAGAGGCCTGGAGGTTTGTATGCCCTGTGAGATAAAGTTAAGTTTCTCTTTCAGTAGCCACTTGTAGACTACCAAAAGTTCTTAACCTTTTTGGTGCCATGGTCTGTGGACCCCTGATGAAGCAGGAGGTAGATGGGACCACCCCAAAGGAAAGGAGAAACATTTCCTGTGGACAAGATGAGAATAGCAGGACAATTAAGAGAGGAGGCTGGGCCCTGTGCAGACTACATATGTCTCATTCTCAAAGTCAGGGGACCTCCCCAACCACATATGCACAGAAAGCCTCCTTGGAGGTCAAAGAGGAATAATGTCAAGAAATGCTCTACCCACAGTCCTTTGCAGTAGAATCCATCTTTACTAAGATGTGCATGTGCATACATGGGAGGAGCCTGAGATATATCAAATATGGACTGTGCACCAGGCAAATCAAAATGATTGGCCAAAGGAAATCTAAGAGAAATACCCCATACAAGTAATTCAAACTGCCACAAAGGTGTGACTTAGGAACTCTTGTTCTGAGTCTGCCTGTATATCTATCCACATGTACTATATCCTCTTTCCTCCTAATAAACACATCTTCACTGTTTTCCATATTTGTGAAAATACTTTTCTGCAAAGTCAAATGTTCAGGGCCCTTGTCACTGACCACTGGTCTAGTGGTTAGGATTCGATGCTCTCATTGCTCAACCTGGCCTCAATCTCTTCCTGAAACCCAAGTCCCGTTCTAGTTCATTGCAGGCCAGGCCACGGAGATCACTGCCATCTGGTAAAGCCTATGGAAATATCTCAGAATAATGTTTTTAAAAGCAGAAAATGGATATAATTATATAAGAAGCAATTATAATGAAAAGTAGTCATCAAGATATTAAAACTGTATGCCTACTTATTAATACATTGAATATAAAGGTAAAAAATTTACACATATATTATGATAATTGCTATAATTCGAAGACTGGAAGACTTAAATGATTATTCTGGGATATTTTCAACAACCTACTTATGGTGTGACAGAATCAAGGGTCCTCTTTATACCTGATTTGCTGTCTATGTTAATAATTGAAGGAAATGCTGATATTTCAGTGAGTGTGTAGCAAAAATAAAATAATTTTTCTGTCCTTTAGATTTCTAGATTCTTTTATTTCCTTTTACAGACTTTTTGGAGGCGCATGGACCCCAAGATCAGAATATTCCAGTCTAGAATCAGTTCAATTCAGTCGCTCAGTTGTGTCTGACTCTTTGCAACCCCATGGACTGCAGCACACAAGGCTTCCCTGTCCATCACCAACTCCCAGAACTTGCTCAGACTCATGTCCATTGAGTCAGTGATGCCATCCATTGATCTTATCCTCTATCATCCCCTTCTTTTCCTGCCTTCAATCTTTCCCAGCATCAGGGTCTTTTCCAATGAGTGAGTCTTCACATCAGGTGACCAAAGTATTGGAGCTTCAGCTTCAGCATCAGTCTTTCCAATGAATATCCAGTACTGATTTCCTTCAGGATGAACTGGTTGGCTCTCCTTGCAGTCCAAGGGACTCTCAAGAGTCTTCTCCAACACCACAATTCAAAAGCATCAATTCTTTGGCACTCTGCTTTCTTTACAGTCCAACTCTCACATCCATACATGACTTCTGGAAAAATCATAGCTTTGACTAGATGAACCTTTGGTGGCAAAGTAATGTCTCTCCTTTTTAATATGCTGTCTAAGTTGGTCATAGCTTTTCTTCCAAGGAGCAAGTGTCTTTTAATTTCATGGCTGCAGTCACCATCTGCAGTGATTTTGGAAGCCAAGAAAATAAAGTCTGTCACTGTCTCTATTGTTTCTCCATCTATTTGCCATGAAGTGATGGGACTGGATGACATGTTCTTAGTTGTTTGAATGTTGTAAGTGGGATAATTTTGGAAACCAGTTCAATCCATCAAGTCATCTAGGGGATTAAAACATACATTAATTGAATTTCTAAACTATATCAAGCATCTTCTTATCTATATTAAGGTGAGGATAAGAAAGAAGTGAAATTACTATTTCCCAATTGCTTTGTTACCAAGTCAAACTTGGGTCCTCTGTAAGCCAATCTGTAGACATTGGGTTTTGGTGAAGAAAAGTGCAGCCTTCACTTCAGGGTGCCAAGAAAGGAATCCAAGGCAGCTAATGCTCAAAACACTGAAACTCTGATGACATTTTTAAAGGTCAGGTGAGGGAAGGGAGTCATAGGATGTGATCAGTTCACACACAGTTCTCTGACTGGCTGGTGATGATGTAACAGGGTGGAATCACAGGGGTTAACATTATCAGTCCTGAGGTTTCGATAGGTCTGGGGGCTTTGTGCTCAAGGTCATCGTTAAATAATTCATTTCTTTCATTTGGTGTGGTTTAGTATATGCAAAAAAACTCAGGAGCTTCAAAGAGGAGCTATAGCAGAAAATATAGTGGAGGGGTTTGTCCTGGGAAGTTCCTATAGAGTTCTGCTTGGTTATAACTTGATTGATCTTCCTCTCTTGGTGGCTCAGCCAGTAAAGAATCTGCCAACAATGCAGTGTCATGGTCCATGCAGGGGTGGGAAAAGAATTTCCAGACATGAGGCAGAATGAGAAGAGAATAAAGTTTATTAGAGTGGGAGATGCTTTTATAACAGTGGACCAGCTCAAGGGAGAACTGACATTTAACAGGGTCCTTCGTCCACTTTTATAGCCAGAGTACAAGGAGTGGGATGGGGGTCTTGCAGGTCATTTGCTGACTGGATGAGGCATGTATACTGGGTGGAGGAAGAGTAAGGCAAACACCTTCACCCTATAGGATAAAAGGGGAGACAGGTTATACTGCTCAGGAGGACCTGAAATCAGTTAATAGTTAAAACATGGGGGAGGGAAGGAAGATCAGTGTCTGTTTTTTCTGTTCCTGCATTCCAAGACCCTCCTTTGTTGCCTCTGCTCTTTCATCCTTGGGTCACCACATGTGAAAGACCTGAGTTTGATCCCTGGGTCTGGAAAATCCCCTGGCAAAGGGAATGGTAACCCACTACAGTATTCTTGCCTGGAGAATCACATGGAGAGAAGAGCCTAGCAAGCTACAGTCCATGGGATTGCAAAGAGTCAGACATGGCTGAGCAACTATCACCTTCCCTTTCACCTGCTTGGTTGCAACTTGTTTGATCTTCCTCTCACAGAACTAGCTAGAGACTTGGTCTCAGGGAAATAGTCAGAAACTAACCTTTTTAAATAGGATGCATTGATTGCCTTAAGAAACAAATGTAGACCCAGCAATAGGTAGAACAAAGCTCTACCCCTTTAGAAAGCAGGCTCCACGTGCTCAAGAATGGATGACATTCACACAGCTTTTCACTCTGTTGTTGTTGTTTAATCACTAAGTCCTGTCTGACTCTTTGCGATCCCATGGACTATAGCCTGCCAGGCTCCTCTGTCCAGGAGATTTCCCAGACAAGAATACTGAAGTGGGCAGTCACTTCCTTCTCCAGGGATTGAACCTGCATTTCCTGCATTAGCAGGCAGATTCTTTACCCAGCGAGCAAACAGGGAAGGCTTTCACACTATAGAGAGACCCATATTGTAGTGATCTTGATGCATATTAGTGCTGTTTGCCAGTTTGGGGAGATAAAACACTCCAACTAGAACTAGCCCATATTCGCTCCAGCCTTGCTTCCCCTCCACAAAGCAGCATGTCTTAGCCTTCTCATTTCTGAGCTTAGGGTCACAAAGAGTCAGACTCTACTCATGAGAGACTAAGAAGAGGCAGGAGTAATCCTGGTAGGTAAATAGTATGTTACATTTCCTCTATGTTCCATACAAATATATTATACACTACTTAAGAGCCCATGAAAGAGTTAGAAACACCCTTTATGGAAAAGAAATAGAAAAGTAAATAGAAGGTTATGAATAAGATCCTCTCAAACAAAACATTTTTAGAAGTGTTACTCACCATATCAGGGCATTTAATACGTTTATTATTTTTCTTCAATAATAACAACAAGTTGTTAAAATGCCGTCCAACCAATCTGCAGGCTAAGCAGAGGAGGAAGTGGATGCTTGTCATTGCCTCCTCTCCTTTCAAGCCACCACAAATATTATGTTCTTGCTGTTTTGTTTAACTTGGGCCAATTTCACTTCACAGAGTAACAGGGATGGAGAGCTGGGTCCATTAAGAATAAACTTCAAAAACCCTCTGGCTTTGGGACTTCCTTAAGTTATTCCTCCTCAAACCCAGAGGATATGAAAGATGGGGAGATTAGTGAGGGTTTTACCCTGGCTGTTCCTTAACTGAATGGTCTCATAAATGCCAATTGAAATAATTATCAAGCCATTATGACGATTTGCATTAAAAATGGTAACTTAAGCAAGCAATCTCTGTGCTTGGATGAGGGCAGTTGCGGGTAGCATTTAATATTATAAAAGGCCCATTGAAGCCACATTAGCTTTCTGGATTTTTGAAGATTACCGCACAGTAGTTCACAAAAAGGTTATTCTTCCAACTTTATTTATACTCTCAGTACTTCCAGTGTAAGCTCTCAGTGCACCCATTCCTGGTATTGATTTGTGCCTGTGCCCAAATTATCGTCTGGCACAGACAGGGCAGCAGCTCCAGGATATGGTGATGCAATGCTTGGAACATGGAAGAACAAACAAAGAACCTCTTCTTATCAACATTTCCCTTTGCTGATTAAGTGAAAATACCAGAAGTCCTAGGAACCATTCCCTATTCCCCTACCTCTCTACTTCTCAAAAGATTGTGCCTTTAAAGCCAATGGCTTACCCTGGAACCCTTTTGAGAATTCACTTAAAAGAACAAGGCAGGATATTATGGGGATTAAATTCTCCTTTAACTCACCACTATTGTCAGTGAGGGAGGTAAACTTATAATAGCTACCCTCTTTGTTTTACAAACATCACAGACTCTAAAAGGTAGAGGAGGGGACGGTGTAGTGTCTGACAACTGCCAACATTATAGGTGGCAGTTCTAAAAGTTATAAGAGGAGGGTCACAGCTCACATTCAGGATCAAGTGGCCCTGGAAGCTCTCTCACAGATAACACCAAATTATCTGCTACATGATTTAATCATGGTTATTATTTCAGCAGTAACAACAAAACAATGATAGTTCTATAATTTCACTGCAAGGAGATCCAACCAGTCAATCCTAAAGGAAATCAGTCTTGAACATTCTTTGGAAGGACTGATGCTGAAGCTGAAACTCCAATACTTTGGCCACCTGCTGCAAAGAACTGACTCATTGGAAAAGATCCTGATGCTGGAAAAGATTGAAGGTGGAAGGAAGGAGAAGGGAAAGACAGAGGATGAGATGGTTGGATGGCATCACTGACTCCATGGACATGAGTTTAAGTAAGCTCCAGGAGTTGGTGATGGACAGGGAGGCCTGGTGTGCTGCAGTCCATGAGGTTGCAAAGAGTTGGACATGACTGAGTGACTGAACAACAATAAGGTAACATTTAAAATAACTCCTGACTTCTGCTCTAATGAATGTCCACAAATCCTTGCCTAAATGTTTGATTCCTTTCCTGGATTAAAATGAGTAAGAATGAAGAAATAAGTACTTAAAGAATGATTTTCTGCCCCCAGCTCCTCTCTTAGCAAATTTTCAAGAGGATCCTGTGAGCATAGGTGGGCAGTGCAGGTGAGAGAGCATACAATTGCATGTGGACCACCAAGCAAGAGAGCATCCAAAGAAAGATAATGGAAAATCAGACAGTCTACATGCAATGGACAGATGAATTTTATCTCATAGTTTAATGACTAGTTGAGATTGTTTCTCCTTTTTCCCTTTAAAAGTTGTCATGGCTGAGCAAAGTCTTGAGACTTGCTCTCTGGACCAACTTCTCTGTCTTCTCCCCAGATTACCAGCTTTTCTGAATAAACCATCTTTCTTTTCTACTTACACTTTCCTCTTGATTAGTCTCTTGAGTAGTGCTGCTGCTGCTAAGTCGCGTCAGTCGTGTTCGACTCTGTGCAACCCCATAGATGGAAGCCCACCAGGCTCCTCTGTCCCTGGGATTCTCCGGGCAAGAACACTGGAGTGGGTTGCTATTTCCTTCTCCAATGCATGAAAGTGAAAAGTGAAAGTGAAGTCGCTCAGTTGTGTCCGACTCAGCGACCCCATGGACTGTAGCCTACGAGGCTCCTCCGTCCATGGGATTTTCCAGGCAAGAGTACTGGAGTGGGGTGCCATTGCCTTCTCTGCTTGAGTAGTGAGCAGCCCAATTTGAGTTCAGTAGCAGTCTAGGCTGCTTCTGTGAGTTCAGGAAAATCATAATTTCTACTTGGCAGCTACAGGCTCCAAAGGCAAGTATCTTAGCTAAGAAAGCTTGAGGTTTATTATCTTTGTGACCATACTTAACAGTTCAGACATTCTCAGCTCACTCTGTTACTAGGGAGTCACCCAGATCAAATAGAAGGAGACATCAGCTCCACCTCTCAAAAGAAGATGTGACAAAATATATGAAGTCATTAAATTTATAACCACTGGAGCCACAAAAAAACTAAATAATATTCTTAATTCTCTATAGTTGTGCACATATGAAGGATGCTTACTGGATGATTGTAGGCTATACCTAAAAAAATTTTCCAAAAATCCAAGGCAACAAGGAAATTCAATGGTGGACAAGCTCAGTACCCTGACAGACAACTGTACTTAGTTCCTTGGAATCAGATATAAAGTTGGCCCAAGGACAATTTTTCACTAATATAATCTTGCCTAACATGTAAAATTTTTCCTTTTCCCACCAATTTACAGCAATAAAGTGTCAATACACAGGAGTTCTATGTGTAAGATGCATGCATGCTAAGTCACTTCAGTTTTGTCTGACTCTTTACAACCCAATGGACTGTAGTCTGCCAGCCTCCTCTGTCCATGGGATTCTCCAGGCAAGAATACTGGAGTGGGTTGCCATCTCCTCCTTTAGAGGATCTTCCTGACTCAGGGATCAAACTGGAGTGCAAGATGCCCCTTAATAATTCTGGTTCCCTGAATACGTTTTGGGGAAAATGAACAAAAACTTGCATTTTTAGAGGGCAGCATTTTCCATACTGTATTCCATGGAAAAATCATTTTCTAATGACATGGCAATAACTGCTCTTTGAAAAACATGTATATCAAACAGATTTTCAAAATTTTAAGCTAAATTAAAGCTAAATTGGAGTCTTTGCTGTAAGACTGTAGAATTTTTATTTTGGTGATGGGCACTGTGAAATTATAAGTGGTAGATATAGTTTGAAGTTTACTCCACATTTATTTAATGATACCCAGAGTTATTATTTAATAATAACTTCATAAAATACAAGGTGAGACAACTGATGTGGATCATAAAGGAGTTAGCTAAACAGAGAAGGAGGAAGGATTTCTTAAGCAGAGAAATGGTATCATTAACCCCACAGATCTAATGGTATAGAGGCAACAAATTATGTAACAGGTTACCTGGTTGACACAATATGAAGTTTGCTATGGTCATTTTTCAAGTGTGTGTGTGCATGTGTATGCTTCAACAGTCTTTATTGGCAAATCTATAGGATTTATAGGAGATAATGGCCCATTGTACATCATCCCATTCCTCGTGGATTTTATTCCATGTTAAGTCCATTTGTATGTTCCCTGAGCCTCATTCCCCTTTCATTTCTTCTTTTTCCAAAATACTGATATGGGTGAACAATGAGATAATTAAGATAGTACGTTTAGAAACAGTTGGAATCCAGCTACCAAATGATACAAATCATTATGTATAAATCATTGAACAACAGCAACAACAATCAAAAACACAAAACAAAACATGGACATCCTGGCAAGAGGGGACAGATTCAAACTCATAACTTGAATGTTTCTCAACTAAACTACAAAAACATGAGGTTTGAGAATAGTGCTAGGGGGAAAATGGAAGATTGTTTTTTTTTTTTTTTTTTTCACTTCCATTTTATATGGTTGTGTCTTTGCCTAACCTGTCATGGGATGTATGTATCTCACCATGCAAATTGAGTATGGACAAAATTATTCAACTAAATATTAGTTCAATCATAATATCTCAGTGCTGGAAATGATCTGTGGTACATTCCAAACATAACCAAATCTTCACCCCTTCCCCATGTACAGAGAATCCTCTAATCATACTTTTGCCCAAATCTGGTGGCAGCCAGATGACTTGATTTGACCAATGAAATGTTAACAAGTGTGGCATAAGCAGAATCTGGAAAAGAACTTATAAAACAGGAATGGTTCTTTTTCTCTCTCTTTTGCTTTAGTCATCATTCTGAGAAAATGCTCAGGCTGAACTGAGACACGAGGGGCAGCATTGAATCACTTTCCTTTCGGCCAAAATCATCCTAGACAAGTTGACAGCCAGGAATCTCTAGATGTGTGTGAGCTGAGCCAAGATCAGCAAGCTGCCTACGAGAACTACTCACCTGTCTTTATACTGTGAACAAGACATTCCTCTGAGTCTTTGTATTGTTAGTCTTATCTATTAATGGGGTAAGAGATAACTACTACAGTATAGTTAAAATAACTCTTACTAGCCACATTATTTAACACAGACTTATTTACTCAAGCACATTTTACTTAGGAGAACAGAAATCATAATCCAGCTCTATCTGAATACCTGTACAGCTATAGAAAAGTCACATCTTCTTTATATTTTTTTGGACATCTTCTGCAAAACTGGGATAACTTCCTTATTTAATGCTGGTTTTAGGAAAGGCAGAAGAGACCGAACCAGAGATCAAATTGCCAACATCTGCTGGATCATGGAAAAAGCAAGAGAGTTCCAGAAAAACATCCATTTCTGCTTTATTGACTATGCCAAAGCCTTTGACTGTGTGGATCACAAGAAACTGTGGAAAATTCTGAAAGAGATGGGAATAGCAGACCACCTCACCTGCCTCTTGAGAAACCTATATGCAGGTCAGGAAGCAACAGTTAGAACTGGACATGGAACAACAGACTGGTTCCAAATAGGAAAAGGAGTATGTCAAGGCAGTATATTGTCACCCTGCTTATTTAACTTATATGCAGAGTACATCATGAGAAACGCTGGACTGGAATAAACACAAGCTGGAATCAAGATTGCTGGGAGAAAAATCAATAACCTCAGATATGCAGATGACACCACCCTTATGGCAGAAAGTGAAGAGGAACTAAAAAGCCTCTTGATGAAATTGAAAGAGGAGAGTGAAAAAGTTGGTTTAAAGCTCAACATTCAGAAAAGTAGGATCTTGGCATCTGGTCCCATCACTTCCTGGGAAATAGATGGGGAAACAGTGGAAACAGTGTCAGACTTTATTTTGGGGGGCTCCAAAATCACTGCAGATGGTGATTGCAGCCATGAAATTAAAAGACGCTTACTCTTTGGAAGAAAAGTTATGACCAACCTAGACAGCATATTAAAAAGCAGAGATATTACTTTGCCAACAAAGGTCCATCTAGTCAAGGCTATGGTTTTTCCAGTAGTCATGTATGGGTGCGAGAGTTGGACTGTGAAGAAAGCTGAGCGCCAAAGAATGGATGCTTTTGAACTGTGGTGCTGGAGAAGACTATTGAGAGTCCCTTGGACTGCAAGGAGATCCAACCAGTCCATCCCAAAGGAGATCAGTCCTGGGTGTTCATTGGAAGGACTGATGCCGAAGCTGAAACTCCAATACTTTGGCCACCTCATGCAAAGAGTTGACTCATTTGAAAAGACCCTGATGCTAGGAGGGATTGAGAGCAGGAGGAGAAGGGGATGACAGAGGATGAGATGGCTGGATGGCATCACTGACTCAATGCACATCAGTTTGGGTGAACTCCGGGAGTTGGTGATGGACAGGGAGGCCTGGCGTGCTGTGATTCATGGGGTCACAAAGTGTCTGACATGACTGAGGGACTGACTAAACTGATATTTAAAGGCATCACCTGAAATGTTAATTACTATGGTATATGTTGGCCAGCTAGAAAACTTGGGTAAGAAGTCAGTTGGGAAAAGCTCTAAACTGGGAATTTTTGAGGGTAAGAAATTTATTGCTTGGTACCCAGAATGTGCTCAGCAGTGAATGAATAATGAATAACTACTAGTCAACTTCTCAAGATCACTGTTAGAACTCTAGAGTTAAGAGAGCTAATTGTTTGCATTCAAATAGCTAGAGTTTTATTATATAAAATTAAAAGGGGAAATTAGGCAGTAAAATCATCTAGATCATTTTGTTGTAGAGAAATGTGGAAGAATATGGAAGGAACAGCACAAACACACATGTAAATCTAACCTTCTTAAGAGAATTAATACTGACAGAAACATCTACAAAAGTAAGCGTTGGATGGAATGCAATTTACAACAACTTCTAAACTCATTCTATGAGGCCACCATCACCCTGCTACAATAACTGAACAATGCAGTAATTTAACGAACAGATTTAAACAAAATAATCATTTTATAAGATAGTTTCAATTTTAGCAGTACTGTTAAGGTGGCTGGCACACACACTAAATCGTATTTTTCCCCTGGTATTTTATACCCAGGAAAACCACATTGATGCAATTTTAGTGTTTTAGGTATATATTCATATATATTTGTGTATCTACATATAGAGATATTCATGTGTATATGTGTATACATATATACATATATGTATATGTATATATATAGATATATTCCTGTGTCTATACAGAGAGAGCTTCCCAGGTGACCCTAGTGATGAAGAACCCATCTGCCAGTACAGGAGACACAAGAGGCACTAGTTTGATCCCTAGATCAGGAAGATCTCCTGAAGGAGGACATGGCAACCCACTCCAGTATTCTTACCTGGAGAATTCCATGGACTGAGAAGCCTGGTGAGCTACAGTCCATAGGGTCACAAAGAGTCGGATACAACTGAAGTGACTCAGCACACAAGTGTGCTTCTTAATTTCATGTGCCTGTTAGGTCTTTACCATTTCTGTCCTTTATCATGCCCATCCTTGCATGAAATGGTCCCTTAAATTCTCCAATTTTCTTGAAGAAATCTCTAGTCTTTTCCATTCTGTTGTTTTCCTCTACTTTGCATTATTCATTAAAGAAGCATTTCTTATTTCTCCTGATTTTCTCCAGTATTCTTAGCTGGAGAATTCTCATGGACAAAAGAGTCTGGTGAGCTATAGTCCATAGGGTCACAAAGAGTTGGACATGACTGAAGTGACATAGCATGCACATACACACACAATACATTCTTAAGAAAACTTGCTCCTTTACACTTAAAATATGGTTTGAGGACATTTTTCAGTTCAGTTCAGTTCAGTTCAGTCACTCAGTCATGTCTGACTCTTTGCGACCCCATGAATCACAGCACGCCAGGCCTCCCTGTCCATCACCAACTCCTGGAGTTCACTCAAACTCACATCCATTGAGTCAGTGATGCCATCCTGCAGAGTACATCATGAGAAATGCTGGGCTGGAAGAATCACAAGCTGGAATCAAGATTGCCGGGAGAAATATCAATAACCTCAGATATGCAGATGACACCACCCTTATGGCAGAAAGTGAAGAGAAGCTAAAAAACCTCTTGTTGAAAGTGAAAGAGGAGAGTGAAAAAGTTGGCTTAAAGCTCAACATTCAGAAAACGAAGATCATGGCATCTGGTCCCATCACTTCATGGGAAATAGATGAGGAAACAGTGGAAATAGTGTCAGACTTTATTTTTGTGGGCTCCAAAACCACTGTAGATGGTGACTGCAGCCATGAAATTGAAAGACGCTTACTCCTTGGAAGGAAAGCTATGACCAACCTAGACAGCATGTTAAAAAGCAGAGACATTACTTTGGCAACTAAGGTCCATCTAGTCTAGGCTATGGTTTTTACAGTGGTCACGTATAAATGTGAGAGTTGGACTGTGAAGAAAGCTGAGCGCCGAAGAATTGATGTTTTTGATCTATGGTGTTGGAGAAGACTCTTGAGAGTCCCTTGGACTACAAGGAGATCCAACCAGTCCATTCTGAAGGAGATCAGTCCTGGCATTTCTTGGAAGGAATAATGCTAAAGCTGAAACTCCAGTACTTTGGCCACCTCATGCGAAGAGTTGACTCATTGGAAAAGACTCTGATGCTGGGAGGGATTGGGGGCAGGAGGAGAAGGGGATGACAGAGGATGAGATGGCTTGATGGCATCACTGACTCTATGGATGTGAGTCTGAGTGAACTCCGGGAGTTGGTGATGGACAGGGAGGCCTGGCGTGCTGCAGTTCATGGGGTTGCAAAGAGTCAGACACGACTGAGCGACTGAACTGAACTGAACTGAAGAGATAAGAAGCACCACAACTCCTGTTTGGAAACAGAGGGTCCCTGCTTGGAATCACAATGTGCCAAATGACCCTACTGGGACCTCTATAGGGGGCGGTTTTTCTTCTTAGTGCACTTCCCACTTAGTTCTTCAAGGTTTCTTATAGGGAAAGAATTTTTCCCTAACAAGATTTAAAAAAAAAAAAAAAAACTTTTTTCACTGATAGCATTTCCTGACAAATTCCTCATGGAATGCACTGCATTCCTCATAGTTTAGACCCCTATTGGTTTGACTCTTAAAAAATTTTGCTTCGACTGCCTTTATAACAAGTATATTGCAAAAATACACCATTTCACTGTGTTATGCAATTTTGTGATGCATATTTTTAGGAATGCATTTTTGAACTTGAAATTTTTCACTAGTTTGGAGATCAAGGAGTAAAACCAATAGTCACTGAGCTTGCACATTGCTTTTCTAAATTTCATTGGCTTATATAAACACCACCTCTGTATAACACTTCTGATTTCCCCAGGCAATTGTCCAAAATATGCAAAAGAGTATTAGTGCAGTTGAATAATTTTGCATATGCTTACTAGACATTTATAGTTCTTCTATAAGTTGCTTGAGGTCTAGGCCATTGGAGAGTAGGGATGTTACTCCCAGAATTGAAAAGTAAGCATAAGCATGAGGGTGACATTTGTGTTTTGCTTTATAGGCTATAGTTATTGCTTCTGCACTTTATTTTTCAAAACTGGAAAGTGAGAATCAGAGAAGTCACTGCTTGCCTAAAGGTGCCCAGTAAAATGGTCTAAGTCAGGACCCAAGCCCATTACTCTGATCCCAAATTCTATGCCCCTTCCACTGTCCCATGCACCTTGGAAGAGGAAAATGGTTTGGAGGAAAGAAGTGGTACTGATTTGGAGGCAAATATATGGATTTCATTTTAGAAATGATGAGTTTGAAGCAAGAAAACAAGGAACATAAAAGCACTAAAATTTTCTCTAAAATACCCTAGGAATATTTTACTTATAAAAATAAATTTGAAGGAAACTCACATGGATTGATTCAATTATTTTAAAAATATACTTTAATGCAAATCACCCTTCATACTTCAATTTATCTGCTTGGGGATGACCATAGACTACACTCCATCTCTTGTATGCTTTAAAATAAAAACTATTTAATATCATGCTATCTTATCCCATGGAGACCCACCTATCACACTGCATTACTTTCCAAATTTATCCTTAAAATATTAAACCTTACATATAGTTTATGTCTTGAGTTCTAGGAATAATATCTCAGTCTGGAAAAGTCTAGGCAGATGGAAGAGACTTTGTTCACTCTCTGAGAGTCAACATTAGGAGTTGAAATTTATCTTACTTACTATAATGAAAAATGTCCAAATGAGTGACTCAGGTTTAAGTTGAAGATATGCTTCAGGTCAATAGAATAGAGTCTATGTGGCAAAAAAAAAAAAAAAAAAAAAGAATTTTCAATCAACTTTAAATTTGTCCCAAGAGATTAATCAGGGTATGCAGTGTATCTCACTAAAACTGGTAAAAGTTCATCCAGGGACATTTAATTATATTCAAGAAATATGATGGTAGAACTTTTGGTTAGAGAAGGTAACTCTCAACACTGTTCTATAAAACATTAAATTATATTTAGTTAATCTTTATTGTTGTTAACAATATATTTCAGAGCCAGATGAGTCCACCAAAAACATACATAGTTAGAGAAGTTTGGGATACTTGTGTCTATTATAGTAGGAACAAGGTAAAATGAAGCTTAAAAGATGAGTCACACACATCCTTCTATTAAGGGGGGGGAAATTTTACTGTAATTGAGACTTGTCATTTGTCTTGAACTCTAAAAAATTCCTTGGAGTTGGCAAACCCAAAACTTATTTTGGTTGAGTCTTTCACTCAACTTTTAAACCTAAGTGATTTCTAGGGAAACTTAATCCACATGCTTTAGAGTCATTTACACTTAACTCATCAAAATGTTTGGTAAAGGCTATTTGATATGCACGATGTCTTATAAAGCCATTTTCCTTCGAAACAGGAAACTGTTCTTTGCTTTGTTTTGTTTCTTTTCTAAGAGTATACAATCTAGGAGCGCAGAAAGCTGGTTTTGAGACCGACTTCAAAATTTTTAACAACTAGAGTTAAACAGATCCTATACATACAGAATTGCATTCTTAAAAATGTTTTAATATAACCTACTGATTTAGGGCACCAATACATAGAATTTCTGCTAACTAATTAACACCAAATAAATGCCCAATGATTTTTTTTTTTCTGGGAAAACATAAAAGGCAAAGCTGTCTCTAGAAGACATAGAAAGTATTTCTATATCAATAACCATGCAAAGAATTAAAATAGAGTCAGTTATTATTTCCTAATAAAGGCATCATGCCTCATCGGTTTTGTAGAAGAGCAAACTACAGAAAATGCAGAACAAATGGACATGTTGAAGAGTTCAGACCTAGTCTATGGTCATCCCCAAGCAGACAAATTGAGGGGTGATTATATGTATTAAAATATTTTCCCTTTAATAATTGAAAGAAACCCATATGAGTTTCTTCCAAATTTATTTTATAAATGATATATTCCTTAAGTATTTTAGAGAAAAATGCTCATGGCTTTTATGTTCATTGTTTTCTAGCTTCAAACTCATCATTTCTAAAATGAAATCCATATATTTGCCTCCAAATCAGTATCACTTCTTTCCTCCCAAACAATTTTCTTCTTTCAAGGTACATGGGACAGTGGAAGGGGCATAGGATTTAGGATCAGAGTGATGGGCTTGTGTCCTGAGTGACCATTTTACTGGGCACCCTCGGGCAAGCAATGACTTACTTCTCTAATTCTCATTTTCCACTTTTGAAAAATAAAATGTAGAAGCAATAGCTACACCCTGTAAAGCAAACACAAATGTCACCCTCAGGCTTATGTTTATTTTCCAATCTCCCTATTGGCCAATAACCTAGAAATCCATCATTGACTTCTTTTTTGAATTTACATCCTCCCCATCCTTCAGGCCATAGTGGATTACCATGGTTTCCTTTTCTTAGTTCACCCTGCATAACACATCAAGACATATCTTTCTGAAGCATAAGCTTGAAGAGGATGATATCTACTATTTCTTCCTTGATTCCCTGTGATTTCCAATTTTATAGTCTGTAATATTGACCAGAGATGGGATGAATAGATGTGAATTTCTGAGACACTGAAAAATACTAAAAATATTAAATTTAAACTGCTTAAATTTGAATAACATATTTACTAAGTTTATATGCATATACATATACATATATATATACATTCACCTACACATGCACATATATGTATGTGTGCATGAGTATATGGGGCTTCTCTAGTGGCTAAGAGGTAAAAAATCCACCTGCCGATTTAGGAGACATGGGTTCTCTGAGTCAGGAAGAATCTGTGCAGAAGAAAATGGCACCCAACTCCAGTATTCTTGCCTGAAAAACCCCATGAACAGAGGAGCCTGGTGGGCTACAGTCCATGGGGTCACAAAAAGTTGGATATGCTTAGCAACTAAAACATAACATATGTAATATATATATCCATGTACGTCTGTGTGTGCTCTGCTGTGCTTAGTCACTCAGTCCTGTCCAACTCTTTGTGACCACATGGACTATAGCCTGCCAGGCTCCTCTGTCCATGGGATTCTCCAGGTAAGAATACTGGTCTGCATTGCCATACCATCCTCCAGGGGATCTTCCCAATCCAGGGACTGAACCCAGGTCTCCCACATTGCAGGTGTATTATTTACCATCTGAGCCACCAGAGAAGCCTATATATCTATATCTATATAGATATAGATATATGAGTGTGTGTGTGCACACACATATTGTATATATATGTATGTGTGTGTATATATATATTCATAAATATATATATTCAAAAAATAAGAATAGTTCAGTTCAGTCGCTCAATCGTGTCTGCCTCTTTACCATCCTATGAACTGCAGAACGCCAGGCCTCCCTGTCCATTACCAATTCCAGGAGTTCACCCAAAACCATGTCCATTGAGTCAGTGATGCCATCCAGTCATCTCATTCTCTGTCATCCCCTTCTCCTCCTGCCCTCAATCTCTCCTAGCATCAGTGTCTTTTCAAATGAGTCAGCTCTTTGCATCAGGTGGCCAAAGTATCAGAGTTTCAGCTTCAACATCAGTCCTTCCAATGAACACCCAGGACTGATCTCCTTTAGGATGGACTGGTTGGATCTCCTTGCAGTCCAAGGGACTCTCAAGAGTCTTCTCCAACACCATAGTTCAAAAGCATCAATTCTTTGGCGCTCAGCTTTCTTTATAGTCCAACTCTCACACCTATACACAACTACTGGAAAAACCATAGCCTTGACTAGACGGACCTTTCTTGGCAAAGTAATGTCTCTGCTTTTTAACATACTGTCTAGGTTGATCATAACTTTTCTTCCAAGGAGTAAGCGTCTTTTAATTTCATGGCTGCAATCACAAAAATAAGAATAAGGGTTTCTTAAATTCTCTCCAAAGAATCAAGCAATGGAAACTTAAGAGTGATAGCAATTACTTGAACTGTTTAGAAATCTTTACCAATTATCAAAACAACCAGTATTCATGAAGCATGTGTGCACATGTGTTCAGTTGTGTCTAACTCTTTGCAACTCCATGAACAGTAGCCCACCAGGCTCCTCTGTTCATGGGATTTTCCAGGCAAAAATACTGGAGTATGTTGACATTTCTTACTCCAGGGAATCTTCATGACCCAGAGATCAAACTCTCTTCTCTTGCATTTCCTGCATTGGCAGGCCGATTTTTTTTTTTTTAAACCACTCCACCATCTGGGAAGCTAGAAGGAACTATATGTGCTGTGTATTATTTTAGATTTGGGGGATAAATGAGTAAGCATTGCTTCCATGGAGCTTACAGCATAAACGGCTGAAAAACATTAACCCCACAACCACAAGTCAATGCAAATTGCAGTTGAGATAAGTAACATCAATAAATGAAAGATATTAACAGAAAGAAATTTGATGTAGTCAGCGAGATCAGACAAATCTCAGAATAAGTAATGATTGGGTTGAGTTATGTAAGAACAGTCAAAATCAAACAATATTTTGGGTTTGGAACAAGAGGTGAAAATAAAGAAAAGTATTCCAGAGGGAAGAGCAGGCACAAAGGTCCTGTGATAGCTAGAATGAAAAGTTTAAGAAACTATACGATGTCAAATATATCTGGAACAAAAAGAGTAGGGTAGACTATGGCATTAAAAAACTAGAGAAGAAATTAGGGGCTTATGAAGATGCTGGAGCAGGCGTGAAGAGAGACCCTACGTCCAAGGTAAGAGAAACCCGAGTAAGACAGTAGGCACTGAGAGAGGGGATCAGAGGGCAGACAGACTGAAACTACAATCACAGACAACTAGCAAATCTGATCACACGGATGACAGCTTTGTTTAACTCAATGAAACTAAGATATGTCATGTGGGGCCACCAAAAATGGCCGGGTCACGGTGGAGAAGTCTAACAGAATGTGGTCCACTTGAGAAGGGAGTGGAAAAACACCTCAATATTCTTGCCTTGAGAACCTCATGACTGGTATGAAAAGGCAAAAAGATAGGACACTGAAAGATGAACTCCCCAGGTCGGTAGGTGCCCAATATGCACCTTAGAGATCAATGGAGAAATAACTCCAGAAAGACTGAAGGGATGGAGCCAAAACAAAAACAACACACAGTTGTGAATGGGACTGGTGATGGAAGCAGGGTTTGATGCTGTAAAGAGCAATATTACATAGGAACCTGGAATGTTAGGTCCATGAATCAAAGAAAATTGGAAGTGGTCAAACAGGAGATAGCAAGAGTGAACATTGACATTCTAGGAATCAGAGAACTAAAATGGACTGGGATGGGTGAATTTAACTCAGATGACCATTATATCTACTACTGTGGGCAGGAATCCCTTAGAAGAAATGGATTAGCCATCATGGTCAACAAAAGAGTCCAAAATGCAGTACTTGGATGTAATCTCAAAAAATACAGAATGATCTCCATTCGTTTCCAAGGCAAACCATTCAATATCACTGTAATTCAAGACTATGCCCCGACCAGTAATGCTGAAGAAGCTGAAGTTGAACAGTTCTATGAAGATCTACAAGACCTTCTAGAACTAACATCCAAAAAAAGATGTCCTTTTTATTATAAGGGACTGGAATGCAAAAGTAGGAAGTCAAGAAACACCTGGAGTAACAGGCCAATTTGGCCTTGGAGTACAGAATTAAGTGGGGCAAAGGCTAATAGCGTTCTGCCAAGAGAACTCACTGGTCATAGCAAACACTCTATTCCAACACCACAAGAGAAGACTCTACACCTGGACATCACCAGATCGTTGACACCAAAATCAGATTGATTATATTCTTTGCAGCCAAAGATGGAGAAGCTCTATACAGTCAGCAAAGACAAGACTGAGAGATGGCTGTGGCTCAGATCATGAACTCCGTATTACCAAATTCAGACTCAAATTGAAGAAAATGGAGACGACCCCTAGACCATTCCTGTATGACCTAAATCAAATCCCTTATGATTATACACTGGAAGTCAGAAATAGATTTAAGGGCCTAGATCTGATAGATAGAGTGCCTGATGAACTATGAACGGAGGTTTGTGACATTGTACAAGAGACAGGAATCAAGACCATCCTCAAGAAAAAGAAATGCAAAAAAGCAAAATGGCTGTCTGGGGAGGCCTTACAAATAGCTGTGAAAAGAAGGGAAATGAAAAGCAAAGGAGAAAAGGAAAGATATACCCATCTGAATGCAGAGTTCCAAGGAATAGCAAGGAGAGATAAGAAAGCCTTCCTCAGAGATCAAAGCACAGAAATAGAGGAAAACAATAGAAAGGGAAAGACTAGATATCTCTTTAAGAAAATTAGAGATACCAAGGGAACATTTCCTGCAAAGATGGGCTCGGTAAAGGACAAAAATGGTATGGACATAACAGAAGCAGAAGATATTAAGAAGAGGTGGCAAGAATACACAGAAGAACTATACAAAAAAGATCTTCACAACCCAGATAATCATGATGGTGTGATCACTCACCTAGAGCCAGACATCCTGGAATGTGTAGTCAAGTGGGCCTTAGGAAGCATCACTATGAACAAAGCTAATGGAGGTGATGGAATTCCAGTCGAGCTATTTCAAATCCTGAAAGGTGATGCTGTGAAAGTGCTGCACTCACTATGCCAGCAAATTTGGAAAACTCAACAGTGGCCACAGGACTGGAAAGGGTCAGTTTTCATTCCAATTTCAAAGAAAGGCAATGCTAAAGAATGCTCAAACCACCACACAATTGCACTCATCTCACATACTAGTAAAGTAATGCTCAAAATTCTCCAAGCCAGGCTTCAGCAATACGTGAACCGTGAACTCCCTTGTGTTCAAGCTGGTTTTAGAAAAGGCGGAGGAACCAGAGATCAAATTGCCAACATCTTCTGGATCATCAAAAAGGCAAGAGAGTTCCAGAAAAATCTATTTCTGCTTTATTGACTATGCCAAAGCCTTTGACTGTGAGGATCACAATAAACTGTGGAAAATTCTGAAAGAGATGGGCCTACCAGACCATGTGACCTGACTCTTGAGAAACCTATGTGCAGGTCAGGAAGCAACAGTTAGAACTGGACATGGAACAACAGACTGGTTCCAAATAGGAAAAAGAGTACATCAAGGCTGTATATTGTCACCCTGCTTATTTAACTTACATGCAGGGTACATCATGAGAAAAGCTGGGCTGGAGGAAACACAAGCTGGAATCAAGATTCCCAGGAGAAATATCAGTAACCTCAGATATGCAGATGACACCACCCTTATGGCAGAAAGTGAAGAATAAAGAGCCTCTTGATGGAAATAAAAAAGTTGTCTTAAAGCTCAACATTCAGAAAACTAAGATCATGGCATCCAGTCCCATCATTCATGGCAAATAGATAGGGAAACAGTGGAAACAGTAGCTGACTACTTTTCTGAGCTCCAAAATCACTGCAGATTGTGATTGCAGCCATGAAATTGAAAGATGCTTGCTCCTTTGAAGGAAAGTTATGACCAACCTAGACAACATATTAAAAAGCAGAGACATTAGTTTGCCAACAAAGGTCCCTTTAATCAAGACTACGGTTTTTCCAGTACTCATTTATGGATGTGAGAGTTGGACTATAAAAAGGCTGAGTGCCGAAGAATTGATACTTTTGAACTGTGGTGTTGGAGAAGACTCTTGAGAGTCCCTTGGACTGCAAGAAGATCTAACCAGTCCATCCTAAAGGAGATCAGTCCTGGGTATTCATTGGAAGGAATGATGTTGAAGCTGAAACTCCAATACTTTGGCCACCTGATGCAAAGAGCTGACTCGTTTGAAAACACCCTGATGCTGGCAAAGATTGAGGGCAGGAGGAGAAGGGGACAACAGAGTATGAGATGGTTGTATGGCATCACTGAATCAATGGACATGGGTTTGGGTGACTCCAGGAGTTGCTGATGGACATGGAGGCCTGGTGTGCTGTGGTTCATGGAGTCACAAAGACTCTGACATGACTAAGTGACTTAACTGAACTGAACTGAAGATGCTGTTACAGGTAACAGAAACCTCTCCAGCTAGTTTAAAAAGAAGGTACATATTAGTTGCCAGAATTTTCAGAAGTAAAAGAGTCCAGCTCGTATGCCTCATACTTAAGAGAAATACAGGCAAGGGAAATTTCAGAACTAAATACCTTGCTTTCCATCACAAATTGCTTAATATTCACTCAGCAAGAGGCTGAACACCAAGATCTCTATTATAATTGATCCATCATCTTGTTTAGCAAAAGAACTGCACAACCTTGCTCTATTCCCATGTACCTCCCAATACCAGAAAGGAGGATCTGCTCGTGGGAGCCAACCACACATCTATAAACCAGCAGCATGGAGGCATGGGAAACTTTGGTTTGAAATTCTTCCTTAGGAAGACAGGATTGACAAAAGGAAGAATAATCATGATGGGAAAAGGGAAGAGATGTTCAAAGGTTTAGGACACTGAAAAATGACTGATGTTATAGATAAAGTCTGACTGGAGATACATATTTGTAATTTGTTAAAGTTGTTACTGGAATTAAAGCTGAGAACCTGGATGAGTATACATGGTAAGATTATAGGTGTGAGATGGTAGAATACTCTTTCTGTAGATATTTGAGAAACACAGTGTTAGCATTATGAGTAAACATATAGTTCATTTCAGTTCACTCAGTCATGTCTGACTCTTAGTGACTCCATGGACTACAGCATGCCAGGCTTCCCTGTCCAACACCAACCCCCGGAGCTTGCTCAAACTCATGTCCATTGAGTCGGTGATGCCATACAACCATCTCACCCTCTGTTGTCCCCTTCTCCTCCTGCCTTCAATCTTTCCCAGCATCAGGGTCTTTGATGAGTCAGCTCTTCGCATCGGGTGGCCAAAATATTGGAGCTTCAGCTTCAGCATCAGTCCCTCCAATGAACACCCAGGACTGATCTCTTTGCAGAAATCAAAAAAGAGATATTTTAATTTATAATGAAAGCCTCCATTTCTATTGTTTCAGAGCATGTGAATCTGCTTTATGTAGTTAAAATTTCCACTTCATAGAAGAGAGGAATAAAGGGGAAAGAGACTTTCAAATATTGTTCAGTATTGATTTCCTTTAGGAGTGACTGGTTTGATCTCCTTGTAGTCCAGGGGACTCTCAAGAGTCTTCTCCAACACCACCATTCAAAAGCATCAATTCTTCAGTACTCAGCTTTCCTATGGTCCAACTCTCACATCCATACATGACTACTGGAAAAAAACAAATCTTTGACTAGATGGAATTTTGTCAGCAAAAATAATCTCTGATTTTTAATATGCTGTCTACGTTGGTCATAGCTTTTCTTCCAAGGAGCAAGTGTCTTTTAATTTCACAGCTGAAGTCACCTTCTGCAATGATTTTGGAGCCAAAACCCAAGTAAATAAATTCTGTCACTGTTTCTATTGTTTCCCCATCTATTTGCCATGAAGTGATGGGAGTGGATTCCACGACCTTAGAGTTTTGAATATTGAGTTTTAAGCCAAGTTTTTCATTCTCCTCTTTCACCTTCATCAAGAGGCTCTTTAGTTCCTGTTCACTTTCTGCCATAATGGTGGTGTCATCTGTATATCCGAGGTTATTAATATTTCTCCCAGCTATCTTGATTCCAGCTTGTGTTTCATCCAGCCTGGCAGTTTGCATGATGTACTCTGCATATAAGTTAAATAAACAGGTTGACAATATACAGCCTTGATATACTCCTTTCCCAATTTGGAACAATCCATTGTTCCACGTCAGGTTCTAACTGTTGCTTCTTGAAATGCATATAGGTTTTGCAGGAGGCAGGTAAGGTGGTCTGGTTTTACCATCCCTTTAAGAATTTTCCACAGCTTCTTGTGATACACACAGTCACAGGCTTTAGCATTTTAGAGTAAATACTGGGTTGGCCAAAAAGTTCTTACAAAAAACCTGAATGAAATTTTCAGCCAATCTAGTAGTTTGATAGTCAAGTTGGAAAAATAACTTCTAAGCAGGTAATTATGACATAATATGATGAAGCTGTATTAAAATCTTATGTAGAATATTGTAGAAGAATAGAGAGCACTGATCAGGCAGAGAACACTCACATAGCAAAGGAAACTCCAGAAAATCCATCTCCATATCCCTCCTCTTATTCATTCTTCCAACTGCCAACTAGAGACCAGCCTTGGGGTATTTTTTCAGCACTTTACTCTCAACATGTCCGAAATTATATTTATTATCTATTTTCCTGCCTCACTTGCATCTATCTGTTCCTTTTTTACACATTTACCAGCACAACCAACCCTCCAAGTCATTGTGCAAGTTTAAATCTGGAAATCACACTTAGTCTCCTTTCCTCACACCCCTCATTCAACCAATCAGCAGGGATTTTAAATTCCATTACAGAGCCCTCTCTCAAATCTGGCATCTCCCCTCAAACCTTGTATTAGAGCTTCATGTCAACAGCTATTGCAGAAGCTGAGATTTGGTATTTTAGCAACAAAATCACTCTAGTGCATGAGTCAACACATATTTTTCTCTAAAGGACCAAATAGTAAATATTTTTGCCTTTGGGAGCCAGAAGGTTCCTGTTGTAAGTACTCAGGTCAGCTGAACTTTGAGGGAGGAACAAAGCCTTAAATAATAGAAAGGAATCTGGAATCTTGCAAATTCTAACATAACAGAAAGCATAATTTTGCAGAGAGAGGTCCATCTCACAATTTCCTTGAAATTATGTCAAGAAGATAATTCTGAGTGAGCTACACTTGGTAATAACTTTGTGAAGCATTATCTGAGGCATTTTTATGCCCTCCTTCTCCAGTATAAGACAAATCCTACCTTTAGATGAAGGAGCACTGACAATTTAAGAGGACACATGCTATATGCTAGAACAAGTTAATGTTCTGTAGCAGTAAGTACACTTGTTTGTAATGCGGATCATTGTCAGACTCAACTCTTTAAGCCTTGGGGAAATTCCCTCTGTGTACCCTGGATCTGACACCAGGTTAGGTTATTTCACAGTTGTCAGTTTGGGGAAATGGTCATAAAGAAGACAGACTAGGAAAAACTGAGAATTTAATATTTACTAGACAAGCCACTCCAGTATTCTCACCTGGAGAATCCCATGGACAGAGAAGCCTGGCAGGCTACAGTCATGGGGTTGCCAAGAGTTGGACACTGCTAAGTGACTAAACAGCATATAATCAAATATGGCTTCCCTGGTGGCTCAGACGGTAAAGAATTTGCCTGCAATGCGGGAGATCTAGGTTCAATTCCTGGGTTGGGAAATCCCCCAAAGAAGGGAATCACTACCCACTCTAGTATTCTTGCCTGGAAAAATCTACAGACAGAAGATCCTGGAAGGCTGCAGTCCAAGGGGTTGCAAAAAGTCAGAAGTGACTAAGGGACTATCACTTTCACATAGGATCATATGATAAAATCTGTACTATTCTAATCAAATACCTCTAGGCTTGGGAAATAAGAGCAAAGTTTCTCTCTGTGGATTTGTTTTTGGACTACCATTTCTCTCCTTTGAAATACTATGTTCTGCTCTGATGTCCCACTCAAGTCGTCTTTTTTTTTTTTTTTAATTGGAGTATAGTTGATTTACAATGTTGTGTTAGTTTCAGGGGTAAAATATACTACTTCAGTTATACGTATACTAGTTATTTTTCACATTATTTTCTAATATGAGTTACTACAGAGTATTGAATAGAGCTCCCTGTGCTGCTATACAGTAGATCCTTGTTCATTATCTATCTTATATATAGTGCTGTGTGTGTTAATCGCTCAGTCGTGTCTGACCCTTTGTGACCCACCATGGACTGTAGCCCACCAAGCTCCTCTGTCCATGGGATTTTTCCAGGCAAGAATACTGGAGTGGGTTGCCATTTCCTCCTCTGGGTGATCTTCCCAACACAGAGATCAATCTTGCTTTTCCTGTGTCTCCTGCATTACAGATTGTTTTCCTACTGTGCCATAGGGGAAGCCACAGTGTGTGTATGTTAATCACAAGCTCCCAACTTATTCCTGTTCCTCACATTTCCCCTTTAGCAACCACGAGTTTGTTTCCAAAATATGTGAGTCTGTTTCTGTTCTGTAAATAAGTTCATTTATATCATTAAAAAAATTAGTTTCCATATATGAGATATGTTGTGATACTTGTTTTTCTCTGACCACCCAGAAACTCTTTAGGGGTCTTCCTGCATCCTTCCTCCAGAAGCTGTTCAACCATCTGCTAAAGGCTCATCACTCCTTTGTTTTCTAGAGGAGCATCCTCAGCTGAGCAGGAGCCACTTTGCTAGAGAGATTGTTCTGCAAGAGCAATGCCTGTTCTGATCCCTTGCCTCAAGGTGGGACAAATGCAGTGATGCAATTGACACTGCAGGGTTCCCAGTGGGATTGGACTGAACCCACATTGCACATTATACTTCCTATTGCTTAGCTCCTGTCCCATATCTATCCTTCTTCCTTCCTTTCCCTTCCCCTGGTGACACTTTACAATAAATCACAGGCAACTTAGTTTCAATGTCAGGCTTCTCCACTTCTAGAACTCAGACCTGGCACAGTTGTGGACAAAATGGGAAATCCTAGAAGACAAGTTTGAAATCCATAAGAAAATAAAGGTATCACAGTGAGAAATGAAATAATTTATGTTTATAAACTCTTCACCATCAACGGTCATTAATTTTTGGACTTTAAAACTAAACATTAAAATTTTTAAATTAAATTCAAATAATTATATAAAGATACATCACACACATAATAAAGGAATCATGAAGATTTCAAATATTTTGGAACTCTTTTTTTCTTCTCCATTTTTCTCTTTTATTTAAAAATTTTTGATAGCTAGAACACTGGCTACTCTTATAAGGCTAACTCTGGTGTTGGCAGATGAAAAGAAGCAGAATCATCCTCAACATGATTTCACCTTCTAAGAACTTTCAAACTATCACTTACCTGATTTCTTATTCCTTATAAAACCTTATAGTTATGAAATAATTTTCAAATAATCTGGTTTATCCCTTTCCATTGAAAAAGTCCCTATAAATAAAGAGAGAAACCATTCCTGTCAAAATTCTGGGTCTTCTCAGGACTAATGGAGTTTCTTTGTTTCTCAGCAAAACCTCTTGCCCTCAAACCAGCTGCCAAAGTTGAACACCACAAATGATTCTTTCAAAGTGATTCTGAAAGAAGATTCTGATTCCATATGCAGGAATCCAACTTTCTTCAACTTTACACACAAGATCAGAGCTCCACATCTTAATAACCATATAACTCTATAAAGAATTACCCCTGATTTCTCTGATAGATCATCACTGAATAAGGAACAAAAAGGTTTCATGAAAGCATTCCACCTGTATTGCTGGCAGATGACTTATAAATGTCGCACAGACACAGGCCTACTACTGGCTCACAGAAGAAGTTAAATAAATGACTGAACATCTGCTGGTAAATACACAGCAAACAAAAAATGCAATCCAGTGCCAAACATATGTGTGGGGTGGGCCTCGTCTCTGCTCATAAACCAAGCAATGTGCTCTGCTAATCGTTAGTGGAGTTATTGATTTTAGATGTGTATCACACAGCTATAATTTTGTCAGAGAGTAGACCACATAAGTTGTTCTTTTTCTGGTTGTTTCATTTTGTCTTATTCCAAAACTCTGTAAATTGACGACCAGGACAAAAATTATAATTGACATCATCTGTGGGAAATATTTCATAAAACAACAGGCCCAGATGTAGGATTAAAGCCATGTGGTAGTAAAATACCCCACTGAAAAAGGGCCAGGTTCCATGATTTCTTACAAAAACAGATGTGCTCTCACTCCCCTCTCCTTGTTTTTCAATGCTTTTTTTTTATTTAACTCCAAATAATTCCTCCTCCCAACATTTTTTTCTCTCTCTCTTCACAATTGCACTGGAGAGGGTTCATAAATGGATTACAGATGCAAGCTTGTACTTCAAAATCCTAACTGTCACAGTCTCTGAAATAAAATAAATGAAACATTTGGGGAAATTACATTGAACTGTCTGGTAAAGGTAATGAGAATTATGCAAACATGTCTGCTTGTCATTTGTCTAGCATCTTTGGGTATGAACAGATGGTCTCCTGGACAATGTAAACTGCAGACCAGGGAATAGGAAGTGTGTCCAAGATGCAGCAACAGGGCTGACTCCTTCTGAAAGCCTCTTGTTCTATTAGGAAAGTTTGTATCTTTGGGGTTTGGATGAGCTGGTGCAAGGCCTAACATATACTATCTTCCTTGAGGTGAGACTTTTGGATACAGATAGGATGCAGAAAAATAAGAACAATTTGAGTCTCAGTCTCTTGGTTCAAGTTCTTTTTAGTTGCATTATTGCTATAAAACTCCCATTTGGAAATGTTGGGAACCACATGAGTGGAATTCTAGGGCACAAATAAGCTATATTGTCTGATAACTAATCTAAAAGGGGAGTGAAGAACTGTACACAACCAAGATTCTACCAAAGACTTTGGTGTCATATGGAACCCATTGCAATATCACTGATTATAATTAATTAATTCAGCATTTATACTGCATCTCAGCATCAACCTCCACTAATGTGCCAAGATAACACAGTATTAGAAGGCTATAATACAATGTAAAAAATTCCAAATTCCCATCATGTGTCACTGCTAAAGTTTCAACAAAATTTCTACATTTTTCACCTCTCTCCTTTCTGGCCCTGCTATACTGAAACAAATAGTAAATTTGTTTAGAACCAAAAGATACTTAACTCCAGTTCTCTTGCAGTTTAAAAAATCTCTTCATAGAATTGAAAGAAGACTAGAACTCAAGTATCAGCTGAACTCCAGGAGACTAGAGTTGAATAATAACTCAAGAAGATTAACTTGATGCTCCCCTTTTAGCATCCTTCTGCCAGTTCCTTGGATGCATAGCTCATGGCCAAACATCTTTGTGTTTTGTGGGAATACATTAAAGGAGAAATGAAAAAGGGCTGGGTGTGCAGCATGAGGCAAGAGTGAGGGTCCAGGAGAAAGGCAGGTCTATGATTCTTCCCCAGACACCAAAGACAAATCAGAATTTTTTTTCTAAGTCTTAATGATTTTTCTCTTTTATTATTACAGAAATGAAATGAGAAGTAAGGACTCTGTAAGAAAACTGTAAAAAATAAATGATTGATCCATCCCAAAGAAAGTTTGGTGTATTGCCTAAGGGGTGGTGAGTGGAGAAAGAATAAATGGAGAAGCACAATCAAGTGTGTTACAAATGCAATTTATTGGCTACTTATCACATAAAAACTCCAGGGTCGATATAAGTGCATTTTGTAGCAGACTTACTCCTCAAAATAGCCCTATGAAGGAAATATTATTAAAGACTTTACATGAGAAAACTGAAGCTCAGAAAGAGTAAATTGCTTGTCCAAAGTCACATAGTAACTAAATAAAAGAGCCAGTTTCATGGATGGTTCAACCCTGTTCTGATCTGCTTGACACCACATCCACCTTCTTACTATTCTAACTTTCTACACTGCACTGCTTCTCAGTTTTGACTTCAGATGCTTCTATCAGAGCAGGTTGTTATAACACTTAAGTTATCTAGAAACCTCAACCTTTCTCTCTCTATATATAGCATATTTGTATATCACAGTGCCTGGGTTCTAACTTTTGGTACGAGATACCTCTAAGCTTTTGCCAAGAATTGATTTTATTTTTAACTTTTATTATAAATAAATAAATATATATATATATATACACACACACACACACACACAACCATAAAGCTAGTTTTATGCCATTTTAACCATTTTAAGTGTGCAATTCAGTGGCATTATATTCATTATGTTCGCAAAGGGGGCAAGAGAGGATGAGATGGTTAGATGGCATCATCAACTGAATGGACATGACTTTGAGCTAACTCTGGGAAATAGTGAAGGACAAGGAACCCTGATGTATTTCAGTCCATGGGGTACCAAAGAGAGAAACGACTGAGCAACTGAGCAACAACAACAAAATTCACAGTGTTGTATAACTATCACTACTTTTTTGAAAACTGTTCCACCATCCCAAAGAGATACTATGTGCCTATTAAATAATGACTCCCCATTTCCTCTTCCTTCCCATCCCTAGTAACCTCTACTCTCTGTCTCTATGAATTTGTCTATTCTATATATTTAATATAAATGAAGATCTTTTTGGTCTTGCTTATTTCACTTAGTATAGTTCATCTAAGTTGTACCTGCATCAGAATTTCATTCTTTCTTATGTCTGAACAACATTGCATCATATATATGGATATACCACATATTGTTTATCCATTCATCTACTGATGACACTTAGGGGTTCCACTTTTTGCCTATTGTGAATAATGCTGCAGTATATTGATACAGGTATCTCTTTCAGTCTTTGTTTTCAATTCTCATGTGTATATACTTAGGAATAGAATTTCTGGGGTTTAAAGCAATTCTGTATTTAACTTTTTGAGAAACTCTCAAACTGCTCTACCCTGTAGCTACACCACTTTACCTTCCTATGTAAAAAGCATTTCCCTTTTAAAAAATTATTATAGCTTTCCTACTAGGTTTGAATTGACATCCCATTGCAGTTCTGACCTGCATTTCTCCAATGATTAGTGACATTGAATATCTTCTCCTATGCTTATTGGGCATTTGTTTATCTTCTTGGAAAAACATCTATTCAAAGCCCCTTATTTATATATATTTATATATATATAAATTTTGAGTATTAAACCATTCTCAAACATGATTTGCAAATATTTTCTCCTTTTCTTTAAATACTCCTCTTTCTTGATAGTATATTTCTTAATAATATATTTTAATAGTATTAGAATATTAATACTTAATAGTATTAATGCTATTAAGAGTATTAATATTATTTCTTGATAATATCTTTTAATGCACAATTAAAAAAAAGAAAATTTGACTGGGTCCAATTCACCTATTTTGCTTTTTATGCTTTCAGAACCAAATTGAGAGAATTAATTCTTAAGTAGGTTGATAAGGAGTCCAGGGTCCTCAAGGAGGAAGGGGTCCAGGGCCCTTGAGGAGGAAAAAGGGGTCTAGAGCTCTCAAGGAGGAGAAAAGGCCAAACTGTATTTTCTACATTCCTTCTTCTTAGTCACATAATGTTTTTTACTTTAAGCCAAGAGCTAATGGCTCAAGCGTGTATTTTTCCTTAAGCTCTGTGCTAATGATTATATAACAACATTGATTATATAACAATGATTGATATATAACATTGATATATAACAACAATGATTATATAACAATGTATCTTGCTTGAGGACATTTTTCTCCTTCTTAACAGGAACTTCTGATTCATCCTGTTATCTTATGTGGGAGTGGGTCTGGTAAGACCTTTCAATTGTTAGTTTTAATTTTGTTAATTTAAGATGTATGTTATTTGAGTGGGTCTGGTAAAAGTATATAAAGGCTTGCTAGGGCTAGTGAGGGGGGCACTCTCTGTCCCCTTTCTGATGCCTGTGTCAGAAGCTTTCTCTGTCCTTTTTCACTGTAGTAAAACTTCTGCCACAAAAAAAGCTCTGAGTTTTCAAGACTGGTCCCTAGTGCCAAAGCTAAATCTTCTTTGGAGATTATGAATCCGACATCATTCACTGTAAGCTATCAATATGTAAGAATCTATTGTCAAATTCAAGGCTATGAAGATTTATGCCTATGTTTTCTTCTAATAGTTTTATGATTTGGGCTCATATAGATGTTGCTGATCCAGTTTTAGTTAATTTTTGTTTATGAAGTGAAGAGTTGAATGTCATCATTTGCAATTAGATATTCAGTTGCCCTAGCACTATTTGTTGATAAAACTGCATTTTGATTCATATGCCAAGTCTGAGAACTGATTCTTGGAAATCAAGAATTAAAGCTGTTTTGCCTCTAAGAAATACTTTAATCACCAAGTAGGTCATATTGACAGACATTTAATACAATAACTGTATAATTCAATAGCCATTTAGTTAATCACCTAATTTTTTTTTCTGATTTCCCCCAAACAGATCACTGGAGAGCTTTGAAATATAGAACCACAAAGTGTTTTTGTAGTCACAAATGCATGATTATTCAGGGGTTAAAAAAAGAGAGGGGAAAAAAAAGAAAAACTTTAAAGGAGAGGGGAAATGATCTCAGTAGCAGAGTGGGAGATATGAGACAGAAGTTCTAGCATTGACCTTTGGAAAGGAAAGCCCTCTCAGTTGTCAATGGGCTCTCACTCTTATTTTATAAGAAGAGCATATGAAAAATTGGTCTTGACTTGGGTAGGTAAAAATTTGAACTGGTTAGTAGAGAAGGTTGTCATTGGCTAAAGTAAGCAGATATCCAAGCATAAGTCATAGAGTTCTTAATAATCAATCAATTTAGTAAGAAAATTACAACCTTCGATGGAACAATGAAAAGAAAAATCCATATAGTCAAAGCTATGGTTTTCCAAGTAATTACGTATGGATGTGAGAGCTGGACCATAAAAAAGGCTGAGTACCAAAGAAATGATGCTTTCAAACTGTGATGCTGGAGAAGACTCTTAAGATTGCCTTGGAAGAAAGGATATCAAACCAGTTGATCTTAAAGGAAATCAATCCTGAATATTTATTGGAAAGATTGATGCTGAAGCTCCAAAATGTTGGCCACCTGATGCTAAGAGCTGACTCACTGGAAAAGACTCTGGGAAAGATTGAAGACAAAAGGAAAAGAGGGCAGCATAGGATGATATAGTGATATAGCATCACTGACTTAATGGACATGAATTTGAGCAAACTCTAGGAGACAGTGAAGGACAGAGAAGCCTGGCATGCTACAGCCCATGGGATTGCAAGAGTTGAACACAACTTCATGACTAAACAATCACAACAACTACCCAAGAGTTGTGAAGAGTAAGGCCACATATCAGTGAATTTGCTCACACCATGACTGCACTTCCAGTATAACATATAAGCATCAAATCAAGAAACTGTGGCAAGATCCAACACACAGGTAGGAAAAATGGTCTCCTGTGATCATTCCAGCAGTGTGGGCTATCAGATACTGAACAGCAAGACTTTCCTAGACCATATCTGGTGATAGAGATTGTATCTTCCTTGAAATTGGCTCAGAGTCAGGAGTCTTGAGTCTGAACATGAAATGAAGTAGAGTTGACAGTCAGACTGGGCTGACATAGCAGAGGAAAACAAAAAAGAGTATAGCCCTGTTGTAAAGGAAGCCAAAGACATCTGCTCTCTGCAGCCATAACAACACCCTAGACTATCTCTCTGTGAAAGGGGAAATCAGGTAAAAACTTTTGTTTCTGAAGTCAATTCTACATTATATTTCTAACTTCTTTTTTTGTAGAGCTAGGTATTTCAAAAGCAGAAACCAAGAGTGTAAAAAATAGAACTAATAGTTGAACTACCACAGAATTTGGTGGCAATTTATTCATGAGATAGTGTCATAGAGAAGATAATTTCAAAATCTTTAGTGGTTCATGGTCATCATACATGGCCATCTATTTATGTTACTCATATATATATATATATATGGGACTTCCCTGGTGGCTTAGACGGTAAAGCGTCTGTCTACAATGCGGGAAACCTGGGTTCGATCCCTGGGTCAGGAAGATCCCCTGGAGAAGGAAATGGCAATCCACTCCAGTACTATTGCTTGGAAAATCCCATGGACAGAAAAGCCTGGTAGGCTACAGTCCATGGGATCGCAAAGAGTCAGACACAACTGAGCAACTTCACTTTCATATATATATATATAAAGAAAGCAGAGAATCAAGAAATACCATGTATGGTTCTATTATACACAGAAGATGAATCTGAGACCCTAGGGTTTATATTTCTCTAACCCACTTTGTGTCTGAACCAAGACAGCAGCTGTTTTATGCTGGGGGTGAGGCGGGGGGAATGAAAGTATTACAAATATAAAGAAGGGTTGGTAGAGTTGTCAGAAAGAGAAAAACTTTTGGGACAAGAAGTGCTAAACTAAAAGGTTTGTATCAGAGCATACTATTCTATTCCTGATTTTGTACTTTCCTTTCCATCTTCAGATTTTCACCAAGTCCTTGAAAGTTTTGGTGAGCTACCCTTGGTGGGGCAATCTGATGAAATATATTAACGTTTCACTGAACATGCACAGAAACAAATATTCTTAAATAGCTTCCATGTGGCAATGGGGCTTCCTTATTCATTATAAAACAAATGACAAGGAAGAATAAACCTAGGAAAGAGGCAGGGCTACTTTGGTGTTGGCTATTTCAAAATGTGATGAGAAGTGACATGAGAAGAAATATTTTTATTTTCTCATCACCAATGGTTAAAACAATAATATAGGACTGAAAGAATCATTGAGACCCTTTGCAGTGGGCTTTCCTTGTACACACTCAGCCAAGTAAAAAAGCCTTACTTTCTTGAAATGCTGTTTTCATCTTATAACTTCCCAATTCAAAAAACTCAGATTCTTATCTATTGGTCATTAGAAAATGGATTCACTAATACATTTTTAGCACTAAAAGAGGTCTAAGTATATATTTAATCTAATCTTTCATCCTTCTGACATAAATGAGAAACAAATTCCCAGAGAAACTAAGTGAATTTCTTAAGTCATATAGTAAGCTATTGAGGGATCTAGGCCCAGAACTGGTTCTGACTTCCATTCTTGGGTTCTTTTTTGAAATTTCATCACCTCAGGTCATGCAGAATCCCAGAGCAAGACTCAGTTCTTTTTCAGCTTTATAGTTAGTGCTTACCTCTTCTAAATTGCCCTCGTTGCAATTCTTCAATATTCCCAGGCCTGAAATACCATACCTTTCTTTCTTTTTTTTTTGTCTCTACTCAAATGTCTTCACCTGTTGACATAAGGTTACATTTCTTAGAAATTCTTTCTGAGCAATTTCAGTCTCAGGAACAATTAATATTAGTTACATTCATTTGCTGTGTTTCCCACCTACTTTTATGTATATTTAAAAGCTTATGCAATAGATACACAGATGTAGAGAACAAATATATGGACATTGGGTGGTGGGAAACAAGTGAGGGATGAATTGGGAGACTGGGTTTAATATATATACACTACTATGCATAAAATAGATAACCAAAAACAACCTACCATATAGCACATGGAATTTTACTCAATGCTCTGTGGTTACCTAAATGGGAAAGAAATCCAAAAAAGGAGGGATATGTATAAACTTATCAATGACTCACTTTGTGGTATGGCAGAAACTAACAATACTGTAAAGCAACTATACTCCAATAAAAATTACCATTAAAAAAAACTTCACAAACATAAGACAATATGTTTTTCAGAAATAACTTTTTTCCTATATATCTCAATATTCATATCACTCTACCACAATATTTAAGCATTTAGAATACATTTATATTTGTCAAATAAAGCATCAGTTCAGTTCAGTTCAGTCGCTCACTCGTGTCCAACTCTTTGCGACCCCATGAACTGCAGCACGCCAGGCCTCCCTGTCCATCACCATCTCCCGGAGTTCACTAAGACTCACGTCCATCGAGTCAGTGATGCCATCCAGCCATCTCATCCTCAGTCGTCCCCTTCTCCTCCTGCTCCCAATCCCTCCCAGCATCAGAGTCTTTTCCAATGAGTCAACTCTTTGCATGAGGTGGTCAAAGTACTGGAGATTCAGCTTTACCATCATTCCTTCCAAAGAAATCCCAGGGTTGATCTCCTTCAGAATGGATTGGTTGGATCTCCTTGCTGTCCAAGGGACTCTCAAGAGTCTTCTCCAACACCATAGTTCAAAAGCATCAATTCTTCGGCGCACAGCCTTCTTCACAGTCCAACTCTCACATCTATACATGACCACAGGAAAAACCATAGCCTTGACTAGACGGACCTTAGTCGGCAAAGTAATGTCTCTGCTTTTGAATATACTATCTAGGTTGGTCATAACTTTTCTTCCAAGGAGTAAGTGTCTTTTAATTTCATGGCTGCAGTCACCACCTGCAGTGATTTTGGAGCCCAAAAAGATAAAGTCTGACACTGTTTCCACTGTTTCCCCATCTATTTCCCATGAAGTGATGAGACTGGATGTCATGATCTTCGTTTTCTCAATGTTGAGCTTTAAGCCAAATTTTTCACTCTCCTCTTTCACTTTCATCAAGAGGCTTTTTAGCTCCTCTTCACTTTCTGCCATAAGGGTGGTGTCATCTGCATATCTGAGGTTATTGATATTTCTCCCAGCAATCTTGATTCCAGCTTGTGTTTCTTCCAATCCAGCATCTCTCATGATGTACTCTGCATAGAAGTTAAATAAGCAGGGTGACAATATACAGCCTTGACATCCTCCTTTTCCTATTTGGAACCAGTCTGTTGTTCCATGTCCAGTTCTAACTGTTGCTTCCTGACCTACATACAGATTTCTCAAGAGGCAGGTCAGGTGGTCTGGTATTCCCATCTTTTGAAGAATTTTCCACAGTTTATTGTGATCCACACAGTCAAAGGCTTTGACATAGTCAATAAAGCAGAAATAGATGTTTTTCTGGAACTCTCTTGCTTTTTCCATGATCCAGCAGATGTTGGCAATTTGATCTCTGGTTCCTCTGCCTTTTCTAAAACCAGCTTGAACATCAGGGAGTTCGTGGTTCATGTACTGCTGAAGCCTGGCTTGGAGAATTTTGAGCATTACTTTACTAGCATGTGAGATGAGTGCAATTGTGCAGTAGTTTGAGCATTCTTTGGCATTGCCTTTCTTTGGAATTGAAATGAAAACTGACCTTTTCCAGTCCTGTGGCCACTGCTGAGTTTTCCAAATTTGCTGGCATATTGAGTACAGCACTTTCACAGCATCATCTTTCAGGATTTGAAACAGCTCAACTGGAATTCCATCACCTCCACTAGCTTTGTTCATAGTGATGCTTTCTAAGGCCCACTTGACTTCACATTCCAAGATGTCTGGCTCTAGATTAGTGATCACATCATCATGATTGTCTGCGTCGTGAAGATCTTTTTTGTACAGTTCTTCTGTGTATTCTTGCCACCTCTTCTTAATATCTTCTACTTCTGTTAGGTCCATACCATTTCTGTCCTTTATCGAGCCCATCTTTGCATGAAATATTCCCTTGATATCTCTAATTTTCTTAAAGAGATCTCTAGTCTTTCCCATTCTGTTGTTTTCCTCTATTTCTTTGCACTGATTGCTGAAGAAGGCTTTCTTATCTCTTCTTGCTATTCTTTGGAACTTGCATTCAGATGCTTATATCTTTCCTTTTCTCCTTTGCTTTTCGCCTCTCTTCTTTTCACAGCTATTTGTAAGGCCTCCCCAGACAGCCATTTTGCTTTTTTGCATTTCTTTTCCATGGGGATGGTCTTGATCCCCATCTCCTGTACAATGTCACGAACCTCAGTCCATAGTTCATCAGGCACTCTATCTATCAGATCTATGCCCTTAAATCTATTTCTCACTTCCAGTGTATAATCATAAGGGATTTGATTTAGGTCATACCTGAATGGTCTAGTGGTTTATCCGTACTTTCTTCAATTTAAGTCTGAATTTGATAATAAGGAGCTCATGATCTGAGCCACAGTCAACTCCTGGTCTTGTTTTTGTTGACTGTATAGGCATTCGTTGTGGGTCAGCTGGTAAAGAATCTGCCTGCAATCAGAGAGACCTGGGTTCAATCCCTGGATTGGGAAGATCCCCTGGAGAAGGGTAAGGCTACCCACTCCAGTATTCTGGCCACGAGAATTCCATGGACTGTATAGTCTCTGGGGTCACAAATAAAGCATGAATGGATAATATTATGGATTCCATCTGTTGAAGTCTTAAAATTCCATACAATGTGGGGTTGTAATATAAACAATATCACTCTAGCTTTGAGGCTAAAATTAAGATGATTATAATTTGCTGTTGGAATGTTTCTCTATATAAAGCTGAGATGGGCATAAGAAAAGAGTGCTTTTAAGAGATAGGATCTGGAATTAAAAGGTTAAGAATAGCCAGGATCAGGTTTGTTTCTAACTAAAGTAGAAATCCAAGGCTCATAGTGCTTTCTGTTTTCCCCAAGCTTTTAAACTCATTTTCATAAATTCTTCTTTCACAGAATCAGAACAGAATTAGACTCACAGTATTCCTTTGAAACCTACTGGTGATGAGGCAACCAGGTCATTCTCACTATGTGTCAGTTGATCCCTCACCAATGTCCTCTATTTGAACCGAGGTTATGCACACAGACAGATGCCAAATGAATGGAGATATCACTAGTTTCACTGTTTTGGCCAGAATTCTTAGTTCCAGTCTTGTACTTTAACCCGCCACTATGGTTTAGTTTCCATAGTCAACAAAGATTAATATCCCATGGCTACTTAAGATGAAAATCAGCCAGATGCATAGTGCATATTTTCAGCAGATTATTTTTATGTAAAAAGGCCAAAAACCTGTTAAAAACAAAATTCAACTGAGTAAATTTAAAGGCCTAATTGGCTTTATTCAGTGATTCATAAACTCAGCTTCTAGGTGGTGCAGAGGTAAAGAACCCTTCTACCAATGCAGAAGACAGAGGAGACACGAGTTCAATCTCTGGGTGGGGAAGATTCCATGGAGTAGGAAATGTCAACACACTCCAGTATTTTTACATGAAAAACTTCATAGACAGAGGAACCTGAAAACGTATAGTCCATGGGGTGACAAAAAGTTGGGCATGGGGATATATCAGGTAGATTTTCTCACTAGTGCTGATCAGGAAGTGCCAGAATGACCAGTTAAGATTACATTCCTGAGGGATGTTGAAAGTATGATTAGGTTAAATATTAAGTCTCAGTTTGATGGTGTGAACTTAGCATAAGTGAGACGCTGTTTTGGACTTGTCTCTTCTTTGACAGCACACACTAAAATCTCCTTATGAAGCAAAGTGGCTTTATCTCTGGGCATAAAAGAGAATAGATTTAATAGAAGAGTAGGAAATTGATGATCAAATGAATTCTACGGAAAAGAGAACTAAGAAAGTAACAAAACTATAAATGGTTTCGGAAATGAATCTTGTTGTTGTGGTCCATGCGTGGGTTAGAAAAGCATTTCCAGACATGAGGCAGAATTAGAACAGAATAAAGTTAATTAGAGTGGGAGATGCTGTTAGAGCAGCGGGCCAGCTCTAGGGAGAGTAGAACACTTTTGCAGGCTTGCAGCCAATTTTTATAGCCTCAAGACAGATAAAATTCCCAAAGGAATCATGGCTTTAGGTGATTGGTTAGAATGCTGTAGGATGACTATTTTACATAATGTGGGGTCAGGGAACTGGCTGGTTTAAATCTGGAGATTCATAACAACAGTTGCTATGGGGCTTGGTCAGTTCCAGAGATTTTTATCCTGTGACTTTGGTACAAGGCTTCACATCTGTGACCTTGGTATAGGGCTCCACACTTATCAAGGGAAGGATCAATAAAGCATTGACTTGTGGGACATTACTTCTAATGGCCCCCAAAGAGAAGCCAAAGTTAAAAAATAAACTCATAAATTTCAATCATGTTCCTAGCAGGAAACAAATGTTTTCAGAGAGTTTAATGAAGGAAGCACAATTGACCCTTGAACAACACTGATTTGATCAGTGTGTTTCAACTTATCATGAATTTTTTCAATAAATATATACTACAGTGTTACACAGGCTTCCCAGGTGACATTAGCAGTAAAGAAGCCCCTACCCCTCAATTGAAACAGCTCAACTGGAATTCCATCACCTCCACTACCTTTGTTCATAGTGATGCTTTCTAAGGCCCACTTGACTTCACATTCCAGGATGTCTGGCTCTAGATTAGTGATCACATCATCATGATTATCTGGGTCGTGAAGATATTTTTTGTACATTTCTTCTGTGTATTCTCGCCACCTCTTAATATCTTCTACTTCTGTTAGGTCCATACCATTTCTGTCCTTTATCGAGCCCATCTTTGCATGAAATGTTCCCTTGGTATCTCTAATTTTCTTCAAGAGATCTCTAGTCTTTCCCATTCTGTTCTTTTCCTCTTTTTCTTTGCATTGATCGCTGAAGAAGGCTTTCTGATCTCTTCTTGCTATTCTTTGGAACTCTGCATTCAGATGCTTATATCTTTCTTTTTCTCCTTTGCTTTTCGCCTCTCTTCTTTTCACAGCTATTTGTAAGGCCTCCCCAGACAGCCATTTTGCTTTTTTGCATTTCTTTTCCATGGGGATGGTCTTCATCCCTGTCTCCTGTACAATGTCACGAACCTCATTCCATAGTTCATCAGGCACTCTGTCTATCAGATCTAGGCCCTTAAATCTATTTCTCACTTCCAGTGTATAATCATAAGGAATTTGATTTAGGTCATACCTGAATGGTCTAGCGGTTTTCCCTACTTTCTTCAATTTCAGTCTGAATTTGGTAATAAGGAGTTCATGATCTGAGCCACAGTCAGCTCCTGGTCTTGTTTTTGTTGACTGTATAGAGCTTCTCCATCTTTGGCTGCAAAGAGTATATTCAATCTGATTTAGGTGTTGACCATCTGGTGATGTCCATGTGTAGAGTCTTCTCTTGTGTTGTTGGAAGAGGGTGTTTGCTATGACCAGTGCGTTTTCTTGGCAAAACTCTATTACTCTTTACCCTGCTTCATTCTGCATTCCAAGGAAAATTTGCCTGTTACTCCAGTTGTTTCTTGACTTCCTACTTTTGCCAAAGCCTTTGACTGTGTGGATCACAATAAACTGTGGAAAATTCTTCAAAACATAGGAATACCAGACCACCTGACCTGCCTCTTGAGAAATCTGTATGCAGGTCAGGAAGCAACAGTTAGAACTGCACATGGAACAATAGACTGGTTCCAAATAGAAAAAGGAGTATGTCAAGGCTGTATATTGTCACCCTGCTTATTTAACTTCCATGCAGAGTACATCATGAGAAATGCTGGGCTGGATGAAGCACAAGCTGGAAACAAGATTGCCGGGAGAAATATCAATAACCTCAGATATGCAGATGACACTACCCTTATGGCAGAAAGTGAAAAGGAACTAAAAAGCCTCTTGATGAAAGTGAAAGAGGAGAGTGAAAAAAGTTGGCTTAAAGCTCAACATTCAGAAAACGAAGATCATGGCATCTGGTCCCATCACTTCATGGGAAATAGATGGGGAAACAGTGGAAACAGTGTCAGACTTTATTTTATGGGCTCCAAAATCACTGCAGATGGTGACTGCAGCCATGAAATTAAAAGATGCTTACTCCTTGGAAGAAAAGTTATGACCAACCTAGATAGTATATTCAAAAGCAGAGACATTACTTTGCCGACTAAGGTCCGTCTAGTCAAGGCTATGGTTTTTCCTGTGGTCATATATAGATGTGAGAGTTGGACTGTGAAGAAGGCTGTGCGCCGAAGAATTGATGCTTTTGAACTATGGTGTTGGAAAGACTCTTGAGAGTCCCTTGGACTGCAAGGAGATCCAACCAGTCCATTCTGAGGGAGATCAGCCCTGGGATTTCTTTGGAAGGAATGATGGTAAAGCTGAAACTCCAGTACTTTGGTCACCTCATGTGAAGAGTTGACTCATTGGAAAAGACTCTGATGCTGAGAGGGATTGGGGGCAGGAGGAGAAGGGGATTACAGAGGATGAGATGGCTGGATGGCATCACTGACTCAATGGACGTGAGTGTGAGTGAACTCCGGGAGTTGGTGATGGACAGGAAGGCCTGGCATGCTGCAATTCATGGGGTTGCAAAGAGTCGGACACGACTGAGTGACTGAACTGAACTGAACTTATCCCCCAGTTAGTGCAGGAAATGTAAGAGACATGAGTCCTGTCCCTAAATCAGGAAGATCCCCTGGAGGACATGGCAACCCACTCCAGTATTCTTGCCTGGAGAATCCCCTGGACAGAAGAGCCTGGTAGGCTACAGTCCATAGCATCCCAAAGAGTCAGACATGACTGAAGTGACTTAGCATGCATGCACAGTGTTACACAATCTATACTTGGTTGAATCTGTGAATGCAGGTACCATGCTATGGAGGATAGACTGCAGTGTTTACACAGATTTTCAATTGCAGGACTAAGGGTGGTGGTGGTGATGTCAGGTGTCAGTGCCCCTAATGTGCATGTTTTTTTAAGGGTCAACTGTGAATATAGAGGTCAGTGTTGGGTTAAGAAAACCAACAAAGGATGTGAAAAAACCAGGAGCAACATTAGGGAGATCTTATGAGTCCTAGACTTATTCCTTGTTGCAAGAGCAGTGTAAATGCCTACTAGTACTGAGAAGCTGCTATGACAGTGGCTAGAGAAATGAAGTCACTGCTAGAATTGTGGCCTGGCAGGGAGTGAGGAAGGAAAATAATTACTCTAACATCTTTCTTCTAGTTCTTCCTAAAGAACTTCTGATCTTTTTCTAGAGGAGTTCCACAACTAAACCCAGTGGGAAGCCAGAAGGCAGGAAAGCATAAACGCTGCAATTTGTAGAGGATAATTTTCTGGGCTAAAGATTAGCACAGAAAAGTTTAAGAGGGACAAATAGAAAATAAACAGTACACCTGGCTTTTGAGTTCTACAAGTTTTTCTAAAAATGTAATTCAGACAGCAGCTTTTGAGAAAATGGTGTAGATATACTTCTCCCCATTCCTCCCACTAAGTGTAATTGTAAAGTCTGGACACATTGCTTTCTCTTTCTCTCTCTCTCTTACACACACACACAAATATGAAAGCTGGAGACAATAAGGTAAGTTATCTACAGAACTCAGGACACAAGATAACTACATAATGATGTTTCCTGTTTTCTTTTTGCTTCATAAGTCCCAAATTTGAAGCTGATGAAGCTGTCCAGAAATGGCAACCATTATAGGAAAAAAGAGCCACAACAAAACCCTGTATTCTCTAGCTAAAGAAAGGGGCAGCCAGAAAGGCAAAAGAATTCCAAGATAATGACGTGTCTACTCTACCACATTAAAAAAAAAAAAAAAACTATTACACCACCCCCACCAATATTGCCAAAGACTGAGTGGGGAGCTGAGATATCCCATCTCGCTGGGTGTAATAAGGCATCCCAAAACTCCTCCTGCATTTTCGTCAGAAAATTAAATAGTAATCAAGATATTCATTCCTTTTCAATGATAACAAACTTCCTCTTCCCTAAAAATGTCTGTGAAGGACAATTGGGGAGCCAGTACTTCCATCCCCACCAACACTAACAAAATGCCTCACCCTGTCCTTGGGGGGTGATATGAGAAAAGACCCAGAAAAGAATCAGGACTTTGAATGCCATCAAAAATACAACTATTCCTCCACTATGGTATCTGTGAGGCCATGTGGAGAACAGTAGAGATACATTCACTACTCCCTCCAGCCAGGAACATATCAATAGAGGCCACATAGGAAATCAAACTTTCAGTCCTCACCAAGCAACAATGACAAGGGCCCCCTCAGTTATCAGTGGAGACCCAGTGGAAATCCCGGGCTTCTACTTCCACCTGGCTGAAATGAAGTGATGCCCCTTTTTTCCCTACCAATGTTGTGTCAGAAGAAGCAAGATAAAATGAAAAGTTTAAATTTCAATGGCATCCAAAAAGTCTAGATTTCAGTTGAAAATTATTCATCACACCAAAGACAAGATCTCAAACTGAATGGCAAAAAAACAATTAACAAAAAATTATGGAGGCATTATAATTACCAAAGACTTTAAAGTAGCCTTGATAAAAAATGCTCCAAGGAGCAATAATAAACACACTTGAAAGAATTTTAAAAATGAAAACCTCAGAGATGAAATAAAATGAGCAAAAATGAACAACAACAAAAATGAGCATAACAGCAAAATGGAGGTTCCACTAAAACTAAAGGGCAGATTACAGAGTGGATTAAAAAACATGACCCAGATATATGCTGTGTAAAAGAAACTCACTTCGAATATTACATTATAGACACATTAAAAGTAAAAGGAGTAAGAGATATATCAAGAAAACCCTTGTTAAAGGAAAGCAAGAGAGATTATATTAATATCAGATAAAGTAGAATTTAGAGTAGAAAAAGTTATCAGAGACAAAGAGGAATTTATATAATAGTACAAGGGCAGGGAGTCTCTCAAGAAAACAGTAGTCCTAAATATATATACACCAACATCACTATAAAATAAGTGAAGCAAAAACTGATAGAACTGAAAAGATAAATAGATAAATCCATATTCAGAGTTAGAAAGTTCAATACCACTTTTTCAAAATTTGATTTAAAAAACTACACAGAAAATCAAAAACGATATAAAAAACTCAGCAACATCATCAATCAGTAATGTCTAATAGATATTATATTTGTAGAACACTTCATTCAACAACAGCAGAATACACATTCTTTTCATGTGTTCACCAAACATATACCAAGATAAACTATTTCTTCGGTCATAAAACAAACTTCATAAATTTAATAAATCTGGAATAATATAGGTGTATTCTCTAATTACAGTGGAACCGAAATAGAACTTGGTATCATAAAGACAGCACAAAAATTATAAACATTTGGAAACTAAATAAAAACTTCAAGTTATTTAATTGGTCAAAGAATAAGTATCAAGAGAATTTTTTAAAAATATATCAAACTAAGTGAAAATTAAAACAGAACAAAACATAAAATATCAAATTTTTTTATTTTTTATTTTTTTAAATATAAATTTATTTATTTTAATTGGAGGTTAAATACTTTACAATATTGTAATGGTTTGCCATACATCAACATGATTCTGTACTGAATTTTTTGAATCAAATTCATGCATTAGGAAACAGGAAAAGTCTCAAAACAGTAATTTAAGCTCACATTTCAAGAGACTAAAGAGCACAAACTAAACCCAAAGAATGAAGAAGAAAACAAATAATAAAATTAAAAATGAAAACAAAAAAAAAATATAAAAGTTAATAAAGCAATATTCTTTTCTTTGGAAATTTTATGAAATTGACAAAAATATAACAAGAATAACAGAGAAAAAGAGAGAAGACACAAATACCAATACTAGAAATAAATTAAGAGACAGCATACAGATCCTGCAGATATCAAAGGAATATTAAGAGAATACTATGAACAGTTCAATTCAGTTCAGTTCAGTAGTTCAGTTGTCTCTGACTCTTTGTTATCCTCCCCCTGCCTTCAATCTTTCCCAGCATCAGGGGCTTTTTAAATGAGTCAATTCTTCACAGCAGGTGGCCAAAGTATTGGAGTTTCAGCTTCAGCATTGGTCCTTCCAATGAATATTCAGGACTGGTTTCCTTTAAGATGGACTAGTTGGATCTCCTTGTAGTCCAAGGGACTCTCAAGAGTCTTCTCCAACACCACAGTTCAAAAGCATCAATTTGTCAGTGCTCAGCTTTCTTTATAGTCCAACTCTCATATCCATACATGACTACTGGAAAAACCATAGCTTTGACTAGACGGACCTTTGTTGGCAAAGTAATGTCTCTGCTTTTTAATATACTGTCTAGGTAGGTCATAACTTTGCTTCCAAGAAGTGTCTTTTAGTATCAGGGCTGCAGTCACCATCTGCAGTGATTTTGGAGTCCCCCAAAATAAAGTCTGACACTGTTTCCCCATTTATTTGCCATGAAGTGATGGGACCAGATGCCATGATCGTAGTTTTCTGAATGTTGAGTTTTAAGCCAACTTTTTCACTCTCCTTTTCCCTTACACCAAGAGGCTCTTTAGTTCTTCTTCACTTTCTGCCATAAGGGTGGTGTCATCTGCATATCTGAGGTTATTGATATTTCTCCCGGCAATCTTGATTCCAGCTTATGGTTCATCCAGCTCGGCATTTTGCATGATGTACTCTGCATATAAGTTAAATAAGCAGGGTGACAATATACAGCCTTGATGTACTCCTTTCCTTATTTGGAAGCAGTGTGTTGTTCCATGTCCAGTTCTAACTGTTGCTTCCTGACCTGCATACAGATTCCTCAAGAGGCAGGTAAGATGGTCTGGTATTCCTGTCTCTTTAAGAATTTTCCAGTTTGTCATGATCCATAGAGTCAGTCTTTGGCACAGTCAATAAAGCAGAAATAAATGTTTTTCTGGAACTCTCTCGCTTTTTCAATGATCCAACTAATGTTGGCAATTTGATCTCTGGTTCCTCTTGCTTTTCTAAAACCAGCTTGAACATCTGGCAGTCCATGTTTCACCTACTGTTGAAGCCTGACTTGGGAGAATTTTGAGTATTTCTTTACCAACATGTGAGATGAGTGCAACTGTGCAGTAGTTAGAGCATTCCTTGGCATTGCCTTTCTTTGGGATTGGAATGAAAACTGACCTTTTCCAGTTCTGTGGCCACTGCTGAGTTTTCCTGGCATATTGAGTGCAGCACTTTCACAGCATCATCTTTTAGGATTTGAAATAGCTCAACTGTGAACAACTCTACACAAATAAATTTGACAATTTAGATGGCAGAGTAATTCCTTGAAAACCAAAACCCACCCAATATGAAACAGATAACTTGAAATGCCTGATAACTACTAAAATACTTAATTTGTGATTTAAGACTCTCAAAGAAGTAATTTTAGTCCTAGATGATTTCACTGGATAATTCTACCAAGCATTTAAAGAACACAGATTTTACACAATCTCTTCTGGAACATAGAAGAGAAGAAAACACTTTTAACTAATTTTATGATGTTAGTACTATCTTGATATGAAAACCTGACAAAGACAGTACAAAATCAAAAATAGAGACCAATATTCTCCATGAATATAGATAGATATAGTTCTTAACAAAATAGTAGTGAAGAAAATTGAACAATATTTGGAAAGAATTATATGCCATGACAAAATTAAATTTATTCCAAGGCTGGAAGACTGGCTCAGTATTCAAAAATCATAATCCATCATATCAACAAACCAATAAGGAAGAATCATATGATTATATCAATTGCTAAAGAAAAACAATTTGGAAAAAATCAACATCCATGCATGATAAAGCATCAGGAATAGAAGGGAATTTCTCTACTGAGAACAAGTCAAAGATATCTGCTCTCATGATGCTTATTCAACACAGCACTGGAGGTCTTGGCTAATGAAATAAGATAACAAGAGGAAAAATAAAAGAGATACAAATTATAAATGAACAAGCAATAGTGCTCCTATTTTCAAATACCATGATTGTGTATGTAGATAATTCAAAGGAACCTACAACAAAACTTAATAGAAATAATAAGTCTATTTTCTTGGTTATCTCACATGTGTACATGAGGTATATACATGTTAATAAACATCTGTTTTTCTCTTGTTAATCTGTCTTTTATTACAGGCATTGCCAGTCAAAAATTACTAGGTTAGAGGCAAAATTACTTTTGTTTTTCTATAAAGTCCATTTATTTACCTTGTTTATGAACTGGAACACAACATAGTAAAGATGACAATTCTCTGCAATTGATATATAGAGATTTTAGTACTGTCCTTATGAAGGACAAGAAGACGTTTATTGATAGAAAGGTACAAGATAACTCTAGAATTTATATGAAACAGCTAAATAACTCAATAGCTAAAACAATTTTGAAAAAGAATGAGGTAGGAAAAATCATTCTTGGAGAAGGCAATGGCACCCCACTCCAGTACTCTTGCCTGGAAAATCCCATTGATGGAGGAGCCTGGTAGGTTGCAGTCCATGGGGTCGCTGAGAGTTGGACACGACTCAGTGACTTCACTTTCACTTTTCACTTTCATGCATTGGAGAAGGAAACAGCAACCCACTCCAGTGTTCTTGCCTGGAGAATCCCAGGGATGCCGAAGCCTGGTGGGCTGTCGTCTATGGGGTTGCACAGAGTCGGACATGACTGAAGTGACAGCAGCAGCAGCAGCAGCAGCAGCAGTAGGAAAAATCATTTTACCCAATCTCAGGAATTTTTACATAGCTGCTATAGTCCACACTGTGTGGTAGTGATGGACAGAGCTGTAGATGAATGGAATACATTGATATATATGACAAGATGCCAAGGAGTTTAACATTCAGATATCAAGCCATAATTTAACATTCAGAGATCAAAAAATTACCATATTAACAGGAAAAAAGGAAAATAATTTTATCATTGCTATGGATGCAATAAAAGCCTTTGAAAATTAAACCACTCAATAATAAATTTCAAAAGTTCCATAAAACCTAGGAAAAAAAGAGATGTGCTCAATGTGATTGAATATATTCACAGAAAGCCCAAAGTAAACATGAGTGAAATATTGAAAGCATTCTAAGTTAGGCAACAAGGTTTACTATTGTCATTGTGGTTTTTAATTCTGTACTGTTTGGAGTAAAACACAAGTGAAGTAGAATATGCAAGACAACATTAAGTAAGAATAAAGCTGTAGTATTTATACTACCAGATTTGTGTTGTTGTTTAGTCACTAAGTCTAGTCTGACAGTCTCATGGACTGCAGCATGCCAGGTTACTCTGTCCTCCACTACCTCCCAGAGCTTGCTCAAATTCATGTCCTTTGAGTGACTGGTGCTAACAATCTAATCCTTTGTCTCTCTTTTCTTGATTTGCCTTCAATCTTTGCAAGCATCAGGGTCTTTTCCAATGAGTCAGCTCCTCCTATCAGGTGGCCAAAGTACTGGAGCTTTGATTTCAGCACCAGCCCTTCCAATGAATATTCAGAGTTGATTTCCTTTAAAATCGACTGCTTTGATCTCCTTGCTATCCATGGGACTCTCAAGGGTCTTCTCCAGCACAACAATTCAAAAGCAACAATTCTTGTTATGGATGTGAGAGCTGAACCATAAAGAAAGCTGAGCACCAAAGAATTGATTCTTTTGAACTGTGGTGTTGGAGAAGACTCTTGAGAGTCCTTTGAACTTCATAGAGATCAAATCAGTCAATCCTAAAAGAAATCAATACTGAATATTCATTGGAAGGGCTGATGATGAAGCTGAAGCTCCAATATTTTGGCCACCTGACATGAAAGTGAAAGTTTAGCTGATCAGTCGTGTCCGACTCTGCAACCCCATGGACTGTAGTCCACCAGGCTCCTCCCTCTACAGGATTTTCCAGGCAAGAGAGTACTGGAATGGGTTGGCATTTCCTTCTCCAACCTGATATGAAGAACTGACTCATTTGAAAAGACCCTGATGGTGGGAAAGATTGAAAACAGGCGTAGAAGGGGACGACAAAGGATGAGATTGTTGGATGGCATCACCAAGTTGAGGGATGAGTTTGAGCAAGGTCTGGGAGTTGGCAATAGAGAGGGAAGTCTGGTGTGTTGCAGTCCATGGGGTCTAAAGAGTTGGTCATGACTGAGTGATCTAACTGACTGACTCTGCATACAAGTTAAATAAGTAGGATGACTACATACATCCTTGTCATACTCTTTTTTCTTTAATAATATATTGTTAATTTTAAAAACAGGATATGTTTTTTAATTAATTTATTTTAATTGGAAGCTAATTACTTTACAATATTGTAGTGGTTTTTGCCATACATTGACATGAATCAGCCATGGGTGTACATGTGTTCCCCATCCTGAGCCCCCCTCCCACCTCCCTCCCCATCCCATCCCTCAGGGTCATCCCAGTGCACCAGCCCTGAGCACCCTGTCTCATGCATTGAACCGGGACTGATGATCTGTTTCACATATGATAATATACATGTTTCAATGCTATTCTCTCAAATCATCCCACCCTCACCTTCTCCCACAGAGTCCAAAAGACTGTCCTTTACATCTGTGTCTCTTTTGCTGTCTCGCATATATGGTCATAGTTACCATCTTTCTAAATTCCATGTGTTAGTATACTGTATTGGTGTTTTTCTTTCTGACTTACTTCACTCTCAATTTTCAGTCAGTCCATTTTTCCATGTCCAGTTCTAACTATGGCTTCTTGACCTGCATACATATTCTCAGGAGACAGGTGAGTCTGATATTCCCATCTCTTTCAGAATTTTCCACAGTTTGTTTGGATGCAAATAGTCAAAATCTTTAACCTAGTCAATGAAACAGAAGTAAAGATTTGTATGGTATTCTCTTATTTTTTCTATGGTCACACTGATGTTACCATTTTGCTCTCTGGTTCCTCTGCCTTTTGAAGTTCTCAACTCATGTATTGTTGAAGTCTAACTTGAAGGATTTTGAGCATTACCTTGCTAGCATGTGAATTGAGCGCAATTGTGTTGTAATTTGAACATTCTTTGGCATTGCCCTTCTTTGGGATTGGAATGAAAACTGACCTTTCCAGTCCTGTGACCATCCTGAATTTTTCAAATTTCCTGGCGTATTGAGTGCAGCACTTTAACAGTAAAGTTTTTTAGGATTTTTTATCTGAAATTTTGTCACCTCCACTAGCTTTGTTTAAAGTAATGTTTCCTATGGTCCGTTTGACTTCACATTCCAGGATGTCTGGCTATATGTGAGCAACCATAACATCATGGTTATCAGGGTCATTAGGACCTTTTTGTACAGTTCTTCTGTGTGTTTTCCACCTCTTTTTAATCTTCTTCTGTTAGGTCCCTACCATTTCTGTTCTTTATTGTGCCTATCTTTGCATGAAATATTCCCCTCGTATCTTTTTTTTTTTTTTTTTTACCCTGAAAAGATCTCTAGTCTTCCCCATTTTATTGCTTTCCTCTTTTTTTTTTCCACCTTGCACTTAAGATGGCTGTCTTATCTTTCTTTGCTATTCTTCAAAACTATGCATTCAGATGTGTATTATCTTTTCTTTTCTCCTTTTCTTTTCACTTCTCTTTTGTTCACAGCTATTTGTAAGGCCTCCTCATACACTTTGCTTTGCTGCATTTCTTTTTCTTGGGGATGGTTTTGATCACCATCTCCTGTACAGTGTTACAAACCTCTGACCATAGTTCTTCAGATAGTCTACCTATTAGGTCTAATCCCTTGAATCTATTTGTCACTTCCACTATATAATCATAAGGTATTTGATTTAGGTCATACCTGAATGACCTAGTGATTTTTCCTACTTTCTTCAATTTAAGTGTGAGTTTTGCAATAAGCAGCTCATAATCTGACCCACAGTCATCTCCCAGTTTTGTTTTTGCTGACTGTATAGAGCTTCTCCATCTTTGGCTCCAAAAAACATAATCAATTTGATTTTGATATTGACTATCTGCTGATGTCCATGTGTAGATTCATTTCTTGTATTTTTGGAAGAAGATGTTTGCTATGATCAAAGTGTCCTCTTGGCAATACTCTGTTAGCTTTGACCTGCTTCACTTTGTACTCCAAGGCCAAAATTGCCTATTACTCCAGGTATCTTTTGACTTCTTACTTTCACTTTCTAGTTCCCTGTTATGAAAAGGGCTTTTTTTTTTTTTGATATTAGTTCTAGAAGGTCTTGTAGGTCTTCATATAATCATTCAGCTTCTCTGGCATTAGTGTTTGGGATATAGACTTGGATTGATGTGATGTTGAAGAGTTTGCCTTGGAAACAAACCAAAATCATTTGGTCATTTTTAGGGCAGAACCCAAGTACTGCATTTCAGACACTTTTCTTGACTATGAGGGCTACTCCATTTCTTCTAAGGGATTCTTTCTCACAGTAGTAGATATAATGGTCATCTGAATTAAATTTGCAAATTCCTGTCCATTTTAGTTCACTGATTCCTAAAATGTCCATGTTCACTCTTACCATCTCTTGTTTGACCACTTCCAATTTACCTTGATTCATTCTCACTTCCTATGCAGTGTTGTTCTTTACAACATCAAACTTTACTTTCTCCATATACACATTTAGTTTCCCCTTTCAGACACATCCATAACTGGGCATCGTTTCCACTTTGACTCAGCCTTGTCATTCTTTCTGGAGTTATTTCTCTGCTCTTCCCTGGTAGCATATTGGACACCAAATGACTCAGGGGACTCATCTTTCAGTATCATATCTTTTTGCCTTTTCATCCTGTTCATGGGGTTCTCAAGGCAAGAGTGCTGAAGTGGTTTGCCATTCCATTCTCCAGTACACGACATTTTGTCCAGCACTCTCCACCATGACTAGTCTGTCTTGCATGGCCCTGCACAGCATGGCTCATAGTTTCATTGAGTTACACAAGGCTATGATCCATGTGATCATTTTGGTTAATTTTCTGTTATTGTGGTTTTCATTCTGTCTGCCCTCTGATGGCTGAAAATAAGAGGGTTATGCAATCTTTCCGATAAGAGTAACTGGCTGTGGGGAAAACTAGGTCTTGCTCTGGTGGGCTAGGCCATGCTCAGTAAATCTTTAATCCAATTTTCTGCTGATGGGTCAGGCTGTGCTCTCTCACTGTAGTTTAACTTGAAGTAGCTCAGTCCTGGAGTCTGCAGACTCTATGATAGGGATATAGGCTTTATGGTAGGACTAATGGCAACTTCCTCCAAGAGCACTTATGCCAACACACAGATTGTTACTGCCTGTGTTCCTGACTCCATGGCCTGAACCAAGCCCCCACAAGAGGCTCCCAAACACTCAGGCAAGTCTGGTTAGTCTCTTGTGAAGTCACTGCTCCTTTCCCCTGGGTCCTGGAGTGCACAGTTCTGTACCCTCCAAGAGTCTCTGTTTCCCCAGAGGGCTCAGATGGTTAAGAATCAACCTTCAATGCAGGATACCCAGGCTCTATGCCTGACTTGGGAAGATCCCCTAGAGAAGGGAATGGCTACTCACTCCAGTGTTTTTGTCTGGAGAATTCAGTGGAGAAACAACCTGGTAGGCTACAGTCCATGGAGTCGCAAAGAGTCAGACAGGACTGAATGACTATCACTTTCAACTTTCATTTTACATGATTACTGGAAAAACCATAGCTTTAACTATAAGGACCTTTGTCCACAAAATGATATCTCTGCTTCCTATTATGCTGTCTAGGTTTGTCATAGCTTTCCTTCCATGGAGCAAGCTTCTTTTAATTTCATGACTGCAGTCACCGTCCACAGTGATTTTGGAGCCCAAGAAAATAAAATCGTCATTGTTTCCACTTTTTCTCTCTTTTATTTGCCATGAAGTGATGAGACTGGATGCCATGATCTTAGTTTTTTGAATGTAGCATTTCAAGCCAGCCTTTTCACTTTCCTCTTTCACCCTCATCAAAAAGTCTTTCGTTCCTCTTCCCTTTTGCCATTAGGGTGGTATTATCTGTATATGTGAGTTTGTTGATACTTCTCCTAACAATCTTGATTCCAGCTTATGAACCATCCAGCCAAGCATTTCACATGATGTACTCTGCCTCTAAGTTAAATAAGCAGATCGACAATATACAGACTTGTACTCATTTTCCAATTTGGAACCAGTCAGTTGTTCCAAATCTGGTTCTGTTTAGATATTTTATAAGTTATATTAATAGTAATTAAGACAGTGTAATATTTCCAACAAAGACAGCAAAATAGATTAGTGGCAAAAAAAAATAATTCAGAAAAAAACCCATGTAGATATAATCAGTCAATTATGTCAAAGGTGACACTGCAGCATAGTTGGTAGGAACCATTTCAATAAATGGTGCTTGGTCTGTCTATATGGGAGAAAATAAATCTTGACTTCCATCTCACATCCTACATATAAATCAATTTTAGGTTAATTTCAGAGATAAATATAAAATATCAGATAGCAACACTTTTAGAAGAGAACAGAAGAATCAGTCCATGATTTCAGTATAAGTAATTTTATTTTTTTACTTTTTAAAAACATTTTTAAGTAGGACAATAAAGTGCTAACTATAAAAGAAATCTTTCATGAGTTAGGGTCTATTAAAAGAAAGATCTTTTATTCATCAAATCAGAACTGAGAGAATCAAGTGCAAGCTAGAGATGAGTAGTTATTTCAATGTGTATATTTTATAAAAGCTTTAGGTATAGAATATATGAAGTATTTCTACAAATTAATTCTTAAAAAGTGGGCCAAAAATTGAGAATGTGAAAATAAAAGTGTTACTCAGTGAACTGTCCTCTTCTACTCTTTGCAACCCTGTGAACTATAGCCCACTACACTCCTCTGTCCATGGAATTCTCTGAGCAAAAATACTGGAGTGGGTACCCGTTCCCTTTTCCAGCAGATTTTTCCAACCCAGGAATTGAACCAGAAGATTCATTACAGGAAGATTTTTTTAATCATCTGAGCCACCAGGAAGGCCCCCCAAATTGAGTATATATTTCATAAATAAATAATCTAACTGATAAAAAAAAAAACTGATATTCAACACCACTAATCACCAAATTAATGACAAATCTACTATGGCCCAACCAGTGTAGTAAAATTTAAAGGTGAAAATATCAAAATGTAGATACGGAGGAACTGAACTTTCATTCACCACACACAGGTATGAATTGCACAACCACCTTGGAAAAGTATTTGTCATTGTTTTCTTAAATCTGTTCATATGTGTGACTTATGACCCCAAAATTTCACTTCTAGGCATATATCAAAAAGAAGTTTATACATATAATCATTTTTGTTCATACCAACATTACTGATGATAGCTAGATGGTGAAAATAATCAAGCATTAAATATCACATACTGTGGTATAGTTCTACAATGAAATACTATACAGAAATAAAATGAATAGATAAATCACAACATAATATTGAGTTAAATAAACTAAATGGAAAAGAACATCCTTCTACTTCTATCTGTATAAAGTTAAAAGAAATAAACATCTCTTCTGTTAAAATGACAATAGTGGATATTTGTGGAAGAAGAATGGGTGCAGTGAATGGAAGAGAGTACCAGGTTGGCTCGTGTGGGTTTGGTTTCTTAATCCATGTGATGGCTGCACAAGAGTGTCTGCAATACTTCATTAACCTGTGCATTTCCAATTTTCTTACTCTCCTGTATCTATAAATGTTAACTTGAAAAGTCGTATGGCACTCTGTGTGACCATTCCTTTTATCTGATCATTCTCATTTGTTTTTTTTTTTTTTTTTCCCAATATTTGCTTTTTATTCAACAAATACACAAATGTTTACTAAGCATCAGGCAATACACTGGTTACTGCAAATAATGGAAAGTGCATGGAACACTTATGAAATAATTAAGGGAAAATTAAATTTAAAAATTAAATTTAGATTAAGGTAGCTTAAATGGTAAAGAATCTGTCCACAATATGGGAGACCTGAGTTCAATTCCTGTGTCTGGAAGATACCCTGGAGAAGGGCATGGCAAACCACTGCAGTAGTCTTGCCTGGAGAATCCCTCAGACAAAGGAACCTGGTGGGCTACAGTCCATGGGGGTCACAAAGAGTCAGACACAACTGAACGACTAACACGCACGCACACACACACACACACACACACACACACACATAATTTTAAGGTTTAAGAAATTAAGTGAAGAGAAAAAACGATAACTGCAATAAATAGTAAGAAAGTAAAATTAATGGTATTCTAAGTTTATAAAAGAGGAATTTACTTATAAATGTCAGGAAGAATTGTTCTGAGCACTGATAGTTAAACATAATCTGACAAACCAATAGGTTGAAGGGGAAAGGTAGCATTCTAGCATCCTTAACCGTTCAATAAAGATAATGGGGTACCCTAGGGAAAAGCATATATTGTGTGATTAGAGAGATAATTTGAGGTCAGAATCTGTGTTGTTTACTTAAAGATTTTGACCTTAACCCTGAAAGTAATGGGGAGCAAATGACACTACAGAAGAGAGTCTTGCATAATCTGATTTGCATTTCAAATATATACCTCTGTTCCTCTGAGTGTGAGTGGACTGAGAGCAGATGGAATAAGCCCTGTTAGACGGCTATTGCTGTAGTCCAGCAATCATATATTTATGGGTTAAACTAGGGTGATGGTGGTGGAAATAGAGAGCAATGAAAAGATTTGGGTCTATTTGTAAGATAACATTGAACAATTTTCTGATATAGTAAATATAGGGTGTGAGGTTGATGGAGGTGCCAAAAGTAGGTCCCAGATTTCTGAGTAGTGGAAATAGGAGTTGGGGGATTTCATTCATCGAGGGAAGGAACTTGGAAATCTGAATTATATTTGGGGTGTAAATCATGAAGATTCTTGGGAATGCATTCAGTTTGAGATGCCTTTCAGATACAAAAGTAGAGACGCCCAGAGGTCAGCTTGTTTAGGAATTTCAAGCTCAGATACATCTTGCAACAATAATAATAAAATCTAACATAATTTAGTGCTTTTTATTTGCCAAGAACTTTTCTCTATATGCTTTATATATCTGAAAGTGCTCTGTGACAGAACCCCATGCTGTTGATACTATCCTCATTTTCCAGAAGAGAGGACAGAAATATAGAAAAGTTATCTAGCCTGCACCTATTCTAATAGCTAGTACCTTGTGGTATTCAAATACATTTCATCTGGCTCCAGACACTGTGCTCTGAACCACTAATTTAATATATATATATCAATCACTTGAAAATATAGAAAATGTGTTCTTTGCATTATAGCAAATCTCAACTTAAAGTGATATCAAAAAATTTCTCTGAAATTCAAACACATGGGATGTTATCTCTCAAATGATTCCATCCTCTGCATCTCCAAGTTAGTACATCTCATATCTCAGCTCTGTTAGAAAGAATGGGCTTTTCTACGGTTTTTTTTTTTTTTCTTTTTCCGACAACCTTTGCTCTGGTCCCATCTGCATTCCATCGGATCATAACTATCGATACACTGGGTTCATTGCTAATCTCTGCTCCAATTTTTTCAATTCTAAGGATTTATTCCATTTTAAACATCTCTGTGACTTCCAGATGTTCAAGCTGGTTTTAGAAAAGGCAGAGGAACCAGAGATCAAATTGCCAACATCTGTTGGATCATCGAAAAAGCAAGAGAGTTCCAGAAAAACATCGATTTCTGCTTTATTGACTATGTCAAAGCCTTTGACTGTGTGGATCACGACAAACTAGAAAATTCTTAAAGAGCCGGGAATACCAGACCACCTTACCTGCCTCTTGAGAAACTATATGCAGGTCAGGAAGCAACAGTTAGAACTGGACATGGAACATCAGACTGGTTCCAAATAGGAAAAGGAGTACATCAAGGCTGTATAATGTCACCCTGCTTATTTAATTTATATGCAGAGTACATCATGAGAAACACTGGGCTGGAAGAAGCACAAGCTGGAATCAAGACTGCCAGGAGAAATATCAATAACCTCAGATATGCAGATGATGCCACCCTTATGGCAGAAAGTGAAGAGGAGCTAAACAGCCTCTTGATGAAAGTGAAAGAGGAGAGTGAAAAAGTTGGCTTAAAGCTCAACATTCAGAAAACTAAGATTATGGCATCTGGTCCCATCACTTCATGGGAAATAGATGGGGAAACAGTGGAAACAGTGTCAGACTTTATTTTATGGGGCTCCAAAATCACTGCAGATGGTGATTGCAGCCATGAAATTAAAAGACGCTTACTCCTTGGAAGAAAAGTTATGACCAACCTAGATAGTATATTCAAAAGCAGAGACATTACTTTTGCCGACTAAGGTCTGTCTAGTCAAGGCTATGGTTTTTCCTGTGGTCATGTATGGATGTGAGAGTTGGACTATAAAGAAAGCTGAGTGCCAAAGAATTGATGCTTTTGAACTATGGTGTTGGAAAGACTCTTGAGAGTCCCTTGGACTGTAAGGAGATCCAACCAGTCCATTCTGAAGATCAGTCCTGGGTGTTCTTTGGAAGGAATGATGCTAAAGCTGAAACTCCAATACTTTGGCCACCTCATGCAAAGAGTTGACTCATTGGAAAAGACTGATGCTGGGAGGGATTGGGGGCAGGAGGAGAAGGGGATTACAGAGGATGAGATGGCTGGATGGCATCACCAACTCGATGGACGTGAGTCTGAGTGAACTCCGGGAATTGGTGATGGACAGGGAGGCCTGGCGTGCTACAATTCACGGGGTCGCCAAAGAGTCGGACACAACTGAGCGACTGAACTGAACTGAACTGAAACATTTCCAATCTGTCATTTAAATGGAATCTGGGGATATTTACAAGCATTCTGAACTATCTTGAACCATCTTAATTCTTTCAGACTTTATAATGGAGAATTCATGAATTGTGACCCGATGCTATTATTTTGATCAACTCTAATCTCTGGATACTAAATCCAAAAATTTTTAGATACAGAAAAAATATGCAGAATTCAACACTCAAATTCTTATTGGGTATGGGAATATTAACCTCCAAAATGGCTGGATGGCATCACTGACTCGATGGACGCGAGTCTGAGTGAACTCCGGGAGTTGGTGATGGACAGGGAGGCCTGGCGTGCTGCGATTCATGGGGTCGCAGAGTCGGACACGACTGAGAAACTGAAGTGAACTGAACTGAACCTCCAAAAATCATACCTAACTATAAGATTTTCTTATGATTTCTATTTTCCAGCCCAGTTTAGTTTGGTGTTCATCATCCTTTCCCAATGCTCATTACCACTTCGTGGCACATTATATATATAATTATCAATGTGGCCTATTCTTCAGAGTAAATATTCATGTAATGTCACAAAATTTCAATGTTCCATGTAATATCTGAAGATCATAATCCTATGTTAGTTTTAACATTTTTTCTGTGAAGTCGTGACTTGGGATTTGTCTAAGTCCTCACTTTGATAAAGGAAGGGACATAATATATTCATTTTAACTAGAGACTCCAAGATTCCTTACAGCAGAGAGGGTTGAAGTGGAATCCAGAACATGATGAATTACCAGTGGCTATTGCATTTTCATTTCATGGTTTAGATGTGAATCTCCTGAACTAGCCCAGAAGGGAAAATTTGATCAAGAGCTTCCCAATTTTGGGGTGTATTGATTTGGTCTTACAAAGGATAAACCTTCAAACAAATATTTGAGTGCAAATCAATTAACTTTGAGGTCCAATGACATGTGAATAGGAGAGTAGGGAAGTGTTATAAGAAGACATCTAGTAAAATGTGTATTATTAAGCTATCCATCAGAGAGCTGACTGGAGATTAACCCAGGAAGAAACTCCCTTTTCACTAAGAGTTGAGGGAAATGGAGTGTTTATATATCAACTTTTAGTCATTGCTTCTTGACTACTAACATGGGTGTTATTTTTTTGGCACTTTTAGATTGCCGTGAACACAAGTGGAAAAGTGTTCCCTGAAGTGGGAAACAGTTACACACAGAGACAGAGACAGATGTGGCACCTGGAAACCAGGTGAAAGCTCACTGAAAGAGACATGGGTTGGTCATTGAAAATGAAGAAAATTTCTTTAGCATTACCAAGTTTTCTCTTTTTGGAAAATTGAAGATATACCCCCAATCCTGCCCCTAAATACTGTTATAAATTATTTGACCTATTCCTAGACTCTTATGGACTCCTAGAACTAAAATTCTTGCTTAAGCATTACCCTTCAAAACTTTTTGAAAAATATTCTAATACATTCATTGAAGATATATGTGACCTAAGGATCATTTAAGAACCGTCTGCATTCACAAAGCAAAACCTTGAAATTTAGTATGAGTTGTTTTGATCTACTCTCTTAACAAATCCATTGAGTGCCTGTTAAATGTCAGACAATGGATAATGCTAGGGTAAGTGTACAACAATTAGTAAAACAAACTGACAGACACAAATATAAACAGATTGTGAAGGGAACTTTGAAGAATCATAGAAGAAGAGTCTACTTTTGTCATATTTGCATGAACTTAAATAAAAATATACAGGCTGTGTAAAGTTAGGCAGTTGTCAATTACTGGAAATTTCTAATTGAAATTCAAATTTTTCTTCTACATTCCAGTAGTTTCTATGGTTTTCAAAAGTCTAAACTTCTGAGTCTGGCTTTCATATCTTTGGCAATATGACCTCAGTTGACCTCTATGATGCATGTTTTGGTTCAGTTCAGTCACTCAGTCATGTCTGATGCTAGACAACCTTATGGACTGCAGAACGCCAGGCTTCCCTGTCTATCACCAACTCCCAGAGCTTGCTCAAACTCATGTTCATCAAGATGGTGTTACCATCCAACCATGTCATCCTTTGCCATCCCCATCTCCTCCTGCCTTCAATCTTGCCCAGCATCAGGGTCTTTTCAAATGAGTCAGTTCTTCACATCAGGTGGCCAAAGTATTGGAATTTCAGCATAAGTCCTTCCAATGAATATTCTGGACTGATTTCCTTTAAGATTGACTGGTTTGATCTCCTTGCAGTTCAAGGGACTCTCAGGAGTCTTCTCCAACACCAGAGTTCAAAAGCATCAATTCTTTGGTGCTCAGCTTTCTTTTTAGTCCAACTCTCATATCCATATACGACTGCTGGAAAAACCATAGCTTTGATCAGACGGACCATTGTTGGCAAAGTAATGTCTCTGCTTTTTAATATGCTGTTAGTCATAACTTTTGTTCCAAAGAGCAGTTCAGTTCAGTCGCTCAGTCCTATCTGACGTTTTGTGACCTCATGAACTGCAGCATGCCAGGCCTCCCTGTCCATCACCAACT